>NW_027182817.1:2050000-2170000 GCF_041146395.1 Eulemur rufifrons
TAGGTTTCGGGGTTAGATTTAGGGTAAAAGGATAGGATTAGGGTTACGGGTTCGGCTTAGGTTTGGGGTTAAGGTTTACTGCTAGGGTTAGGGATAGGGTTCAGGATTAGCTTTAGGGGTTCTGGTTAGGGATAGGTGTTAGGTTATTGTCAGGGTTAGGACTAGTCGTGAGTGTAAGGTTTAGGGTTAGCTTTTAGAGCTAGGGTTAGGTTTAATGGTTAGGATTAGGATTAGTGTTAAGGGTTAGGGTAAGGCTTAGGGGTTAGGCTGAAGGGTTAGGGTCAAGGGTTAGGGTTTTTGTTAGGCATAGCGTTGGGGTTAGAAGTAAGGGTTACTGTCAGGGTTAGGGTTGTAGGTAGGGTTACGGTTAGGGTTAGCGGTTTAGAATTAGGGTTAGGGATTAGGTGTCACAGTGATGACTAGGTGATAGGGTTAGAATTATGGGATAGGGGTTGTTCTCAGGAAATGGGTTATGCATTAACGTTAGGATAAGAGGTTAAAGTTAGGCGCACGGTGAGGTTTACGTGTTAAGGGGAGAAATAGGAACAGGGTTGGGTGTTATGTTCATGGTTAGGGTTATCTGTTAAAGGTATTGTTTATGCTTAGCGCACGGGCCCTGTCTGCATTAGGCGGGCGGGGGGAGTTTAGGGGGCTGGGATTGTACCCGGGAACCCACTCTATCATACTCTGGGTATGGGCCCGTGGGTTTCATGCAGGACACAGTGGTAGAGCCTCCTTTCACGCATGGCATGGGAGGATTGCAGGCTTTCTAAACTCTAAGAAAGCAAGAAGTCTGAGAATTAGATTTAGGGTTAGGATTCTGGTTAGGGTTAAGGATGAAATTTAGTGTTAGGGTGAGGGCTTAGGGTTAGGGATTAGGGTTAGGGTTAAAGGTTACTCTTAGGTTTAACGGTTACACTTTGGTTTAGGGTTGAGGTTTACGGTTAGGGTTAAGATGAGGGGTTAGGGTTTGGTACAGGGTTAGGGTTAAGTGTTAGGTTTAGGGTTGAAGATTAGGATTAGGGTTAGGATTAAAGGTTAGCGTGAGAGTTAATGCTTAGGGTTAAGGATAAGAGTTAGGGTTTAGGATTAGGGTTAGGGTTAGGGTTAGTTTTAGGGTTAGAGTTATGTGCTATGGTTTGTGTTAGAGGTTAGGGTTAGGTTTACTGGTCACGGCAAGGGTTACGTTTAGGGGTTAGTATTAGGGTTAGGATTAACGGATAGGATTAGGTTTAAGTGTTGGGATTAGCGTTAGGGTTTAGTGTTAGGGTTATCATTAAGGATTAGGGTTAGGGTCAGGGTTAAATGCTTGGGTGTGGGTAATGGTTAGGGTCAGGGTTAAGGTTCACGGATAGGGTTAGTTTTAAGGGCTACGGGTAGGTTTAGGGTTCAGGGTTGGAGTTAGCATTAGGGCTTAAGTTTAGGATTAGGCGGTAGGTTAGATTTAGGGTTAGATCTAGGCGTTAGGGTAAGGGCTAGCGTTAGGGTTAATAGATAGGGTTAGGTTGAATGCTTAGGATTAGGGTTAGGGTTTGGGGTTAAAGTAAGTGTTAGGGGTTAGGTTTAAGGATCCAAGGTTAGGGTTATTTTTAGCTGTAGTGTTAGGGTTAGGGATAAGGGATCCCATTAGCATTAAGGGTCTTCCTTACTGTAGGGTTAAGGGTTAGGCTTAGAGTTAAAGGTTAAGGTTAGGGTCAGTGTTAAGATTTAGGGTGAGGGTTAACGGTTAGGGTAAAGGTTAAGCGTTAGGGTTAGGGATTAGTGATTAGGGTTTTTGGTTAGTGTTAGGGTTAGCCGTTAGGATTTAGTGTTTTATTAAGGGGTATGGTTAGAATTAGGATTGGGGTTAGAGTTAGGGGGAGGTATAGGGGTTAGGTTTAGGGGTTAGTTTTAGGGTAAAAGGATAGGATTAGGGTTACGGGTTGGGCTTAGGTTTAGGGTTAAGGTTTACTGCTAGGGTTAGGGATAGGTTTCAGGGTTAGCCTTAGGGGTTCTGGTTAGGGTTAGGTGTTAAGTTAGTGTCAGGGTTAGGACTAGTCGTGAGGGTAAGGTTTAGGGTTAGCTTTAAGAGCTAGGGTTAGGTTTAATGGTTAGGATTAGGATTAGGGTTAAGGGTTAGGGTAAGGCTTAGGGGTTAGGGTGAAGGGTTAGGGTTTTTGTTAGGCATATCGTTGGGGTTAGAAGTAAGGGTTACTGTCAGTGTTAGGGTTGTAGGTAGGGTTACGGTTAGGGTTAGCGGTTTAGAATTAGGGTTAGGGATTAGGTGTCACAGTGATGACTAGGAGATAGGGTTAGAATTATGGGATAGGGGTTGTTCTCAGGAAATGGGTTATGCATTAACGTTAGGATAAGAGGTAAAAGTTAGGCGCATGGTGAGGTTTACGTGTTAAGGGGAGAAATAGGAACAGGGTTGGGTGTTATGTTCAGGGTTAGGGTTATCTGTTAAAGGTATTGTTTATGCTTAGCGCACGGGCCCTGTCTGCATTAGGCGGGCGGGGGGAGTTTAGGGGGCTGAGATTGTACCCGGGAACCCACTCTATCATACTCTGGGTATGGGCCCGAGGGTTTCATGCAGGACACAGTGGTAGAGCCTCCTTTCACGCATGGCATGGGAGGATTGCAGGCTTTCTAAACTCTAAGAAAGCAAGAAGTCTGAGAGTTAGATTTAGGGTTAGGATTATGGTTAGGGTGAAGGATGAAGTTTAGTGTTAGGGTGAGGGCTTAGGGTTAGGGATTAGGGTTAGGGTTAAAGGTTAGTCTTAGGTTTAACGGTTACACTTTGGTTTAGGGTTGAGGTTTACGGTTAGGGTTAAGATGAGGGGTTAGGGTTAGGTACAGGGTTAGGGTTAAGTGTTAGGTTTAGGGTTGAAGATTAGGATTAGGGTTAGGATTAAAGGTTAGCGTGAGAGTTAACGCTTAGTGTTAAGGTTAAGTGTTAGGGTTTAGGGTTAGGGTTAGGGTTAGGGATCGTTTTAGGGTTAGAGTTATGTGCTATGGTTTGTTTTAGAGGTTAGGGTTAGGTTTACTGGTCACGGTGATGGTTAGGTTTAGGGGTTAGCATTAGGGTTAGGGTTAAGGGATAGGATTAGGGTTAAGTGTTGCGCTTAGGGTTAGGGTTTAGTGTTAGGGTTATCATTTAGGATTAGGGGTAGGGTCAGGGTTAAATGCTTGGGTGCGGGTAATGGTTAGGGTCAGGGTTAAGGTTCACGGATAGGGTTAGTGTTAAGGGTTACGGGTAGGTTTAGGGTTCAGGGTTAGAGTTAGCATTAGGGCTTAAGGTTAGGATTAGGCAGTAGGTTAGATTTAGGGTTAGATCTAGGCGTTAGGGTAAGGGCTAGCGTTAGGGTTAAGAGATAGGGTTAGGTTTAATGCTTAGGATTAGGGTTAGGGTTTGTGGTTAAAGTAAGTGTTAGGGGTTAGGTTTAAGGATCCAAGGTTAGGGTTATTTTTAGCTGTAGTGTTAGGGTTAGGGATAAGGGATCCCATTAGCATTAAGGGTCTTCCTTACTGTAGGGTTAAGGGTTAGGCTTAGAGTTAAAGGTTAAGGTTAGGGTCAGTGTTAAGATTTAGGGTGAGGGTTAACGGTTAGGGTAAACGTTAAGCGTTAGGGTTAGGGATTTGTGATTAGGGTTTTTGGTTAGTGTTAGGGTTAGCGGTTAGGAGTTAGTGTTTTATGAAGGGGTATGGTTAGATTTAGGATTGGGGTTAGAGTTAGGGTGAGGTATAGGGGTTAGGTTTAGGGGTGAGTTTTAGGGTAAAAGAATGGGATTAGGGTTACGGGTTGGGCTTAGGTTTAGGGTTAAAGTTTACTGCTAGGGTTAGGGATAGGGTTCAGGGTTAGCTTTAGGGGTTCTGGTTAGGGTTAGGTGTTAGGTTAGTGTCAGGGTTAGGTCTAGTCGTGAGGGTAAGGTTTAGGGTGAGCTTTAAGAGCTAGGGTTAGGTTTAATGATTAGGATTAGGATTAGGGTTAAGGGTTAGGGAAAGGCTTAGGGGTTAGGGTGAAGGGTTAGGGTCAAGGGTTAGGGTTTTTGTTAGGCAGAGCGTTGGGGTTAGAAGTAAGGGTTACTGTCAGTGTTAGGGTTGTAGGTAGGGTTACGGTTAGGGTTAGCGGTTTATAATTAGGGTTAGCGATTAGGTGTCACAGTGATGACTAGGAGATAGGGTTAGAATTATGGGATAGGGGTTGTTCTCAGGAAATGGGTTATGCATTAACGTTAGGATAAGAGGTTAAAGTTAGGCGCACGGTGAGGTTTACGTGTTAAGGGGAGAAATAGGAAGAGATTTGGGTGTTATGTTCAGGGTAGGGTTATCTGTTAAAGGTATTGTTTATACTTAGCGCAAGGGCCCTGTCTGCATTAGGCGGGCGGGGGGAGTTTAGGGGGCTGGGATTGTACCCGGGAACCCACTCTATCATACTCTGGGTATGGGCTCGTGGGTTCATGCAGGACACAGTGGTAGAGGCTCCTTTCACGCATGGCATGGGAGGATTGCAGGCTTTCTAAACTCTAAGAAAGCAAGAAGTCTGAGAATTAGATTTAGGGTTAGGATTATGGTTAGGCTTAAGGATGAAGTTTAGTGTTAGGGTGAGGGCTTAGGGTTAGGGCTTAGGGTTAGGGTTAAAGGTTACCCTTAGGTTTAACGGTTACACTTTGGTTTAGGGTTGAGGTTTACAGTTAGGGTTAAGATGAGGGGTTAGGGTTAGGTACAGGGTTAGGGTTAAGTGTTAGGTTTAGGGTTGAAGATTAGGATTAGGGTTAGGATTAAAGGTTAGCGTGAGAGTTAACGCTTAGAGTTAAGGTTAAGAGTTAGGGTTTAGGGATAGGGTTAGGGTTAGGGTTAGTTTTAGGGTTAGAGTTATGTGCTATGGTTTGTGTTAGAAGTTAGGGTTAGGTTTACTGGTCACGGTTAGGGTTACGTTTAGGGGGTAGCATTAGGGTTAGGGTTAGGGTTAAGGGATAGGATTAGGTTAAGTGTTGGACTTAGGGTTAGGGTTTAGTGTTAGGGTTAGCATTAAGGATTAGGGTTAGAATCAGGGTTAAATGCTTGGGTGCGGCTAATGGTTAGGGTCAGGGTTAAGGTTAACGGATAGGGTTAGTGTTAAGTGTTACTGGTAGGTTTAGGGTTCAGGGTTAGTGTTAGCATTAGGGCTTAAGGTTAGGATTAGGCGGTAGGTTAGATTTAGGGTTAGATCTAGGCGTTATGGTAAGGGCTAGCGTTAGGGTTAAGAGATAGGGTTAGGTTTAATGCTTAGGATTAGGGTTAGGGTTTGGGGTTAAAGTAAGTGTTAGGGGTTAGGTTTAAGGATCCAAGGTTAGGGTTATTTTTAGCTGTAGTGTTAGGGTTAGGGATAAGGGATCCCATTATCATTAAGGGTCTTCCTTACTGTAGGGTTAAGGGTTAGGCTTAGAGTTAAAGGTTAATGTTAGTGTGAGGGTTAAGATTTGGGGTGAGTGTTAACGGTTAGTGTAAAGGTTAAGCGTTAGGGTTAGGGATTAGTGATTAGGGTTTTTGGTTAGTGTTAGGGTCAGCGGTTAGGAGTTAGTGTTTTATGAAGGGGTATGGTTAGAATTAGGATTGGGGTTAGAGTTAGGGTGAGTTATAGGGGTCAGGTTTAGGGGTTAGTTTTAGGGTAAAAGGATAGGATTAGGGTTACGGGTTGGGCTTAGGTTTAGGGTTAAAGTTTACTGCTAGGGTTAGGGATAGGGTTCAGGGTTAGCTTTAGGGGTTCTGGTTAGGGTTAGGTGTTAGGTTAGTGTCAGGGTTAGGTCTAGTCGTGAGGGTAAGGTTTAGGGTTAGCTTTAAGAGCTAGGGTTAGGTTTAATGGTTAGGATTAGGATTAGGGTTAAGGGTTAGGGTAAGGCTTAGGGGTTAGGGTGAAGGGTTAGGGTCAAGGTTTAGGGTTTTTGTTAGGCATAGCGTTGGGGTTAGAAGTAAGGGTTACTGTCAGTGTTAGGGTTGTAGGTAGGGTTACGGTTAGGGTTAGCGGTTTAGAATTAGGGTTAGGGATTAGGTGTCACAGTGATGACTAGGAGATAGGCTTAGAATTATGGGATAGGGGTTGTTCTCAGGAAATGGGTTATGCATTAACGTTAGGATAAGAGGTTAAAGTTAGGCGCACGGTGAGGTTTCCGTGTTAAGGGGAGAAATAGGAACAGGGTTGGTTGTTATGTTCAGGGTTAGGGTTATCTGTTAAAGGTATTGTTTATGCTTAGCGCACGGGCCCTGTCTGCATTAGGCGGGCGGGGGGAGTTTAGGGGGCTGGGATTGTACCCGGGAACCCACTCTATCATACTCTGGGTATGGGCCCGTGGGTTTCATGCAGGACACAGTGGTAGAGCCTCCTTTCACGCATGGCATGGGAGGATTGCAGGCTTTCTAAACTCTAAGAAAGCAAGAAGTCTGAGAATTAGATTTAGGGTTAGGATTCTGGTTAGGGTTAAGGATGAAGTTTAGTGTTAGGGTGAGGGCTTAGGGTTAGGGAATAGGGTTAGGGTTAAAGGTTACTCTTAGCTTTAACGGTTACAATTTGGTTTAGGGTTGAGGTTTACGGTTAGGGTTAAGATGAGGGGTTAGGGTTTGGTACAGGGTTAGGGTTAAGTGTTAGGTTTAGGGTTGAAGATTAGGATTAGGTTTAGGATTAAAGGTTAGCATGAGAGTTAACGCTTAGGGTTAAGGTTAAGAGTTAGGGTTTAGGGTTAGGGTTAGGGTTAGTTATAGGGTTAGAGTTATGTGCTATGGTTTGTGTTAGAGGTTAGGGTTAGGTTTACTGGTCACGGTTAGGGTTACGTTTAGGGGTTAGCATTAGGGTTAGGGTTAGGGTTAAGGGATAGGATTAGGGATAAGGGTTGGGCTTAGGGTTACCGTTTAGTGTTAGGGTTAGCATTAAGGATTAGGGTTAGGGTCAGGGTTAAATGCTTGGGTGCGTGTAATGGTTAGGGTCAGGGTTAAGGTTCACGGATAGGGTTAGTGTTAAGGGTTACGGGTAGGTTTAGGGTTCAGGGTTAGTGTTAGCATTAGGGCTTAAGGTTAAGATTAGGTGGTAGGTTAGATTTAGGGTTAGATCTAGGCGTTAGGGTAAGGGCTAGCGTTAGGGTTAAGATATAGGGTTAGGTTTAATGCTTAGGATTAGGGTTAGGGTTTGGGGTTAAAGTAAGTGTTAGGGGTTAGGTTTAAGGATCCAAGGTTAGGGTTATTTTTAGCTGTAGTGTTAGGGTTAGGGATAAGGGATCCCATTAGCATTAAGGGTCTTCCTTACTGTAGGGTTAAGGGTTAGGCTTAGAGTTAAAGGTTAAGGATAGGGTCAGTGTTAAGATTTAGGGTGAGGGTTAACGGTTAGGGTAAAGGTTGAGCGTTAGGGTTAGGGATTAGTGATTAGGGTTTTTGGTTAGTGTTAGGGTTAGCGGTTAGGAGTTAGTGTTTTATGAAGGGGTATGGTGAGAATTAGCATTGGGGTTAGAGTTAGGGTGAGGTATAGGGGTTAGGTTTAGGGGTTAGTTTTAGGGTAAAAGGATAGGATTAGGGTTACGGGTTGGGCTTAGGTTTAGGGTTAAAGTTTACTGCTAGGGTTAGGGATAGGGTTCAGGGTTAGCTTTAGGGGTTCTGGTTAGGGTTAGGTGTTAGGTTAGTGTCAGGGTTAGGTCTAGTCGTGAGGGTAAGGTTTAGGGTTAGCTTTAAGAGCTAGGGTTAGGTTTAATGGTTAGGATTAGGATTAGGGTTAAGGGTTAGGGAAAGGCTTAGGGGTTAGGCTGAAGGGTTAGGGTCAAGGGTTAGGGTTTTTGTTAGGCATAGCGTTGGGGTTAGAAGTAAGGGTTACTGTCAGTGTTAGGGTTGTAGGTAGGGTTACGGTTAGGGTTAGCGGTTTAGAATTAGGGTTAGGGATTAGGTGTCACAGTGATGACTAGGAGATAGGGTTAGAATTATGGGATAGGGGTTGTTCTCAGGAAATGGGTTATGCATTAACGTTAGGATAAGAGGTTAAAGTTAGGCGCACGGTGAGGTTTACCTGTTAAGGGGAGAAATAGGAACAGGGTTGGGTGTTATGTTCAGGGTTAGGGTTATCTGTTAAAGGTATTGTTTATGCTTAGCGCACGGGCCCTGTCTGCATTAGGCGGGCGGGGGGAGTTTAGGGGGCTGGGATTGTACCAGGGAACCCACTCTATCATACTCTGGGTATGGGCCCGTGGGTTTCATGCAGGACACAGTGGTAGAGCCTCCTTTCACGCATGGCATGGGAGGATTGCAGGCTTTCTAAACTCTAAGAAAGCAAGAAGTCTGAGAATTAGATTTAGGGTTAGGATTCTGGTTAGGGTTAAGGATGAAGTTTAGTGTTAGGGTGAGGTCTTAGGGTTAGGGATGAGGGTTGGGTTAAAGGTTACTCTTAGGTTTAACGGTTACACTTTGGTTTAGGGTTGAGGTTTACGGTTAGGGTTAAGATGAGGGGTTAGGGTTTGGTACAGGGTTAGGGTTAAGTGTTAGGTTTAGGGTTGAAGATTAGGATTAGGGTTAGGATTAAAGGTTAGCGTGAGAGTTAACGCTTAGGCTTAAGATTAAGAGTTAGGGTTTAGGGTTAGGTTTAGGGTTAGGGTTAGTTTTAGGGTTAGAGTTATGTGCTATGGTTTGTGTTAGAGGTTAGGGTTAGGTTTACTGGTCACGGTTAGGGTTACGTTTAGGGGTTAGCATTAGGGTTAGGGTTAGGGTTAAGGGATAGGATTAGGGATAAGTGTTGGGCTTAGGGTTAGGGTTTAGTGTTAGTGTTAGCATTAAGGATTAGGGTTAGGGTCAGGGTTAAATGCTTGGGTGCGGGTACTGGTTAGGGTCAGGGTTAAGGTTCACGGATAGGGTTAGTGTTAAGGGTTACGGGTAGGTTTAGGGTTCAGGGTTAGTGTTAGCATTAGGGCTTAAGGTTAGGATTAGGCGGTAGGTTAGATTTAGGGTTAGATCTAGGCGTTAGGGTAAGGGCTAGCGTTAGGGTTAAGAGATAGGGTTAGGTTTAATGCTTAGGATTAGGGTTAGGGTTTGGGGTTAAAGTAAGTGTTAGGGGTTAGGTTTAAGGATCAAAGGTTAGGGTTATTTTTAGCTGTAGTGTTAGGGTTAGGGATAAGGGATCCCATTAGCATTAAGGGTCTTCCTTACTGCAGGGTTAAGGGTTAGGCTTAGAGTTAAAGGTTAAGGTTAGGGTCAGTGTTAAGATTTAGGATGAGGGTTAACGGTTAGGGTAAGGGTTAAGCGTTAGGGTTAGGGATTAGTGATTAGGGTTTTTGGTTAGTGTTAGGGTTAGCGGTTAGGAGTTAGTGTTTTATGAAGGGGTATGGTTAGAATTAGGATTGGGGTTAGAGTTAGGGGGAGGTATAGGGGTTAGGTTTAGGGGTTAGTTTTAGGGTAAAAGGATAGGATTAGGGTTACGGGTTGGGCTTAGGTTTAGGGTTAAAGTTTACTGCTAGGGTTAGGGATAGGGATCAGGGTTAGCTTTAGGGGTTCTGGTTAGGGTTAGGTGTTAGGTTAGTGTCAGGGTTAGGTCTAGTCGTGAGGGTAAGGTTTAGGGTTAGCTTTAAGAGCTAGGGTTAGGTTTAATGGTTAGGATTAGGATTAGGGTTAGGGGTTAGGGTAAGGGTTAGGGGTTAGTGTGAAGGGTTAGGGTCAAGGGTTAGGGTTTTTGTTAGGCATAGCGTTGGGGTTAGAAGTAAGGGTTACTGTCAGTGTTAGGGTTGTAGGTAGGGTTGCGGTTAGGGTTAGCGGTTTAGAATTAGGGTTAGGGATTAGGTGTCACAGTGATGACTAGGAGATAGGGTTAGAATTATGGGATAGGGGTTGTTCTCAGGAAATGGGTTATGCATTAACGTTAGGATAAGAGGTTAAAGTTAGGCGCTCGGTGAGGTTTACGTGTTAAGGGGAGAAATAGGAACAGGGTTGGGTGTTATGTTGAGGGTTAGGGTTATCTGTTAAAGGTATTGTTTATGCTTAGCGCCCGGGCCCTGTCTGCAGTAGGCGGGCGGGGGGAGTTTAGGGGGCTGGGATTGTACCCGGGAACCCACTCTATCATACTCTGGGTATGGGCCCGTGGGTTTCATGCAGGACACAGTGGTAGAGCCTTCTTTCACGCATGGCATGGGAGGATTGCAGGCTTTCTAAACTCTAAGAAAGCAAGAAGTCTGAGAATTAGATTTAGGGTTAGGATTATGGTTAGGGTTAAGGATGAAGTTTAGTGTTAGGGTGAGGGCTTAGGGTTAGGGAATAGGGTTAGGGTTAAAGGTTACTCTTAGGTTTAACGGTTACACTTTGGTTTAGGGTTGAGGTTTACGGTTAGGGTTAAGATGAGGGGTTAGGGTTTGGTACAGGGTTAGGGTTAAGTGTTAGGTTTAGGGTTGAAGATTAGGATTAGGGTTAGGATTAAAGGTTAGCGTGAGAGTTAACGCTTAGGGTTAAGGTTAAGAGTTAGGGTTTAAGGTTAGGGTTAGGGTTAGGGTTAGGGTTAGTTTTAGGGTTAGAGTTATGTGCTATGGTTTGTGATAGAGGTTAGGGTTAGGTTTACTGGTCACGGTTAGGGTTATGTTTAGGGGGTAGCATTAGGGTTATGGTTAGGGTTAAGGGATAGGATTAGGGATAAGTGTTGGGCTTAGGGTGAGGGTTTAGTGTTAGGGTTAGCATTAAGGATTAGGGTTAGGGTCAGGGTTAAATGCTTGGGTGCGGGTAACGGTTAGGGTCAGGGTTAAGGTTCACGGATAGGGTTAGTGTTAAGGGTTACGGGTAGGTTTAGGGTTCAGGGTTAGAGTTAGCATTAGGGCTTAAGGTTAAGATTAGGCGGTAGGTTAGATTTAGGGTTAGATCTAGGCGTTAGGGTAAGGGCTAGCGTTAGGGTTAAGAGATAGGTTTAGGTTTCATTCTTAGGATTAGGGTTAGGGTTTGGGGTTAAAGTAATTGTTAAGGGTTAGGTTTAAGGATCCAAGGTTAGGGTTATTTTTAGCTGTAGTGTTAGGGTTAGGGATAAGGGATCCCATTAGCATTAAGGGTCTTCCTTACTGTAGGGTTAAGGGTTAGGCTTAGAGTTAAAGGTGAAGGTTAGGGTGAGTGTTAAGATTTAGTGTGAGGGTTAACGGTTAGGGTAAAGGTTAAGCGTTAGGGTTAGGGATTAGTGATTAGGGTTTTTGGTTAGTGTTAGGGTTAGCGGTTAGGAGTTAGTGTTTTATGAAGTGGTATGGTGAGAATTAGCATTGGGGTTAGAGTTAGGGTGAGGTATAGGGGTTAGGTTTAGGGGTTAGTTTTAGGGTAAAAGGATAGGATTAGGGTTACGGGGTGGGCTTAGGTTTAGGGTTAAAGTTTACTGCTATGTTAGGGATAGGGTTCAGGGTTAGCTTTAGGGGTTCTGGTTAGGGTTAGGTGTTAGGTTAGTGTCAGGGTTAGGTCTAGTCGTGAGGGTAAGGTTTAGGGTTAGCTTTAAGAGCTAGGTTTAGGTTTAATGGTTAGGATTAGGATTAGGGTTAAGGGTTAGGGTAAGGCTTAGGGGTTTGGGTGAAGGGTGAAGTGTTAGGGCTTTTGTTAGGCATAGCAATGGGGTTAGAAGTAAGTGTTCCTGTCAGTGTTAGGGTTGTAGGCAGCGTTACGGTTAGGCTTAGCGGTTGAGAATTAGGGTTAGGGATTAGGTGTTACAGTTATGACTAGGAGATAGGGTTAGAATTATGGGATAGAGGATGTTCTCAGGGAATGTGTTATGCATTAACGTTACGATAAGAGGTTAAAGTTAGGCTCACGGTGAGGTTTACGTGTTAAGGGGAGAAATAGGAACAGGGTTAGGTACCATGTTCAGGGTTAGGGTTATCTGTTAAAGGTATCATTTATGCTTAGCGCACGGGCCCTGTCCTCATTATGCTGGGGGGAGGTTAGGGGGCTGGGATTGTCACCGGGAACCCACTGTATCGGATTGTGGGTATGGGCCTGTGGGTTTCATGCAGGACACAGTGGTAGAGCTTCCTTTCACACATGGCATGGGAGGATTGCAGGCTTTCTAAACTCTAAGAAAGCAAGAAGTCTGAGAATTAGATTTAGGGTTAGGATTATGGTTAGTGTTCAGGATGAAGTGTAGTGTTATGGTGAGGGGATAGGGTTGCAGATTAGGGTTACGGTTTAAGGTTACTCTTAGGTTTAACGGTTACAGTTCGTATTGGGGTTTAGGTTTGCGGATAGGGTTAAGATGAGGGGTTAGGGTTTGGTACAGGGTTTGGGTTGTGTTAGGTTTAGGGTTGAAGTTTAGGATTAGGGTTAGGATTAAAGGTTAGCATGAGAGTTAACGGTTAAGGTTAAGGGTTAGGGTTAGGGTTTAGGTTTAGGGTTAAGGGTTAGGGTTAGTTTTAGGGTTAGAGTTATGTGTTAGGGTGTGTGTTAGAGATTAGGGTTAGGTTTATTGTTCACGGTTAGGGTTACGTTTAGGGGTTAGCATTAGGGTTAGGGATTAAGTTTAGGGTAAGTGTTTAGAGTTAGTGTTGGGCTTTAGGCTCGGGGCTTAGGTTCAGGGTCAGGGGTTAGGGTTGGTGGTAGGGCTTAGATTTAGCGGTCAGTTTAAGGGCACAGGACCTGGTTAATCTACAGTGAGAGGGGTGTGATCGGAGTCACCACGAAAGCACAACGTCATTCCCTGGGCCTTGGGACAAAACCTACATGCAGGACTCAGGCGGAGCCTCATCTCACACATGGCATGGCTGTATTATAGGCTTGCTTCACTCTGGGAATGGAAGTAGTGTGAGAATTAGGGTTAGGTTTTGGGTTAGGGGTTTCGAGTTAAGGGTTAGGTTTCGAGTCAGGGTCAGGTGCTAGGGATTAGTGGTTAGGGTTAGAGTTAGTGTTAGGGGTTAGGTGTTAAGTCTGGGTTAGGGGGCCAGGGTTAGGTTTAGGGTTGGGGTTAGCGTTAGGGTTAGGGGTTAGGGTTAAGGGTTAGGCTTAGGGTTAGGGTTCAGGGTTAGGGTTATGGTTTAGGGTTAGAGTCAGGGTTAAGTGTTAGGGTGAGGCTTAACAGCTAGGGTTAGGGTTAGGGGGTTAGGGATAAGGTTAGGGTTAAGGGTTAGGTTTATGGTTCAGGGTTAAGGTTAGGATTAGGGGTTTAGGGTTAGTGTTAACTGTAGGTCAGTGTTGGCGTTAGATCTCTAGGCATTAGCGTATAGGTTAGGGTTAGGATTAATTAGGGTTATGTTTAATGGTTAGGATTGGGATTAGCGTTAAGGGTTAGGGTTAAGCTTTAGGGGTTATGACTAAGGATCAATGGTTAGGGTTATTTTTAGGCGTAGGGTTAGCGTAAGGGGTTAGGGTTAGTGTTAGTGTTGTTGGTAGGATTAAGGTTAGGGTTGGCGTTTCAGAATTAGGGATTAGGTGTTATGGTTATGGCTAGGAGTTAGGGTTAGAATTACGGTATAGGGCTTGTTCTCAGGGTGTCATGCATTTTCGTTAAGATAAGGGGTTAAGTTAGGGTTAGGGTGAGGTTTACGTGTTAAGGTGAGCAGTAGGATCAGGGTTAGGTGTTATGTTCTGGGTTAGGGTTATGGGTGTGGGGTAGGGTTTATGATTAGGGCCCGGGCCCTGTATGCACTAGGAGGCGAAGTTAGGGGTCTGTGATGGTCTCTGGGAACCCACTCTATCGTACGCAGTGTGTGGGCCTCTGGGGTTCATGCAGGACACTGTGGCAGAGCGGGCTTTCATGCGTGGCTTAGTAGGATTGTAGGCTTTCAAAACTCTGAGAAAGCAAGAAGTCTGAGAATTAGATTTAGGATTAGGATTACTGTACGGTTTAGCGATGAAGATTAGTGATAGGGTGAGGCTTAGGGTTAGGGGTTAGGGTTAGGGTTAGGGTTGTTGGTAGGGTGAAGGTTAGGGTTGTCATTTTAGAATTAGGGATGAGGTGTTACGGTTATGGCTCGGGGTTAGGATTAGAATTATGGGATAGGACTTCTTCTCAGGGTGTTATGCATTAAGGTTAAGATAAGGGGATAAGTTAGGGTTACGGGGAGGTTTATGTTTTAAGGTGAGCAATAGGATCAGGGTCAGGTGCTATGTTCAGGGTGAGGGTTATCTGTTAGGGGTAGTGTTTATACTTAGCGTACAGGCCCTGTCTGCACTGGGCGGGGGGCTGGGGTTAGGGGGATGGGATTGTCCCCGGGAACCCACTCTATCATACGCTAGGTATGGGCTCCTGGTTTCATGCAAGAGAGAGCTGCAGAGCCCCCTTTTACTCATGGCATGAGAGGATTTTAGGCTTTCTAAACTCTAAGAAAGCAAGAAGTCCGAGAATTAGATTTAGGGGTAGGATTATGATAATGTTTAGGGTTAGGGTTTGTGTTAAGGTGGGGTCTTAGGGTTAGGGGTTAGGGTTAGAGGTTAGTGTTAGGTTTAACAGTTACAGTTAGGTTTATGGTTAAGTTTCAGGGATAGGGTTAAGGTTTGGGTTTAGCGTTTGGCACAGGGTTAGGCTTCAGTGTTAGCTTTATGGTTAAAGATTAGGATTAGGGTTAGTGTGAGGGTTAATGATAAGGGTCAAGATTAAGGGTTAGGGTTGGGGTTAGGGTTAGGTTTACGGTTAGGGCTTAGGGTTAAGGGATAGGATTAGGGTTAAGTGTTGGGCTTATTGTTAGGGTTAAAGTTTAGTGTTAGGGTTAATGTTTAGTGTTATGGTCCAGTTTAAGTGTTAGGGTGAGGGTTAACAGTTAGGATTAGGCTTAGGGGTTAGGGATATAGTGAAGGTTCCGTGTTAGGGTTAGGTTTAGGGTTCAGGGTTAGGGTTAGCTTTAGGGGTTATGGTTAGGGTTAGGTGTTAGGTTAGTGTCAGGGTTAGGTCTAGTCGTGAGGGTAAGGTTTATGGTTAGCTTTAAGAGCTAGGGTTAGGTTTAATGGTTAGGATTAGGATTAGGGTTAAGGGTTAGGGTAAGGCTTAGGGGTTAGGGTGAAGGGTGAAGGGTTAGGGCTTTTGTTAGGCATAGCGTTGGGGTTAGAAGTAAGGGTTCCTGTCAGTGTTAGGGTTGTAGGCAGCGTTACGGTTAGGCTTAGCGGTTGAGAATTAGGGTTAGGGATTAGGTGTTACAGTGATGACTAGGAGATAGGGTTAGAATTATGGGATAGGGGATGTTCTCAGGGAATGGGTTATGCATTAACGTTACGATAAGAGGTTAAAGTTAGGCTCACGGTGAGGTTTACGTGTTAAGGGGAGAAATAGGAACAGGGTTAGGTGCCATGTTCAGGGTTAGGGTTATCTGTTAAAGGTATCATTTATGCTTAGCGCACGGGCCCTGTCGGCGTTAAGCTGGGGGGAGGTTAGGGGGCTGGGATTGTCACCGGGAACCCACTGTATCGGACTCTGGGTATGGGCCCGTGGGTTTCATGCAGGACACAGTGGTAGAGCCTCCTTTCACACATGGCATGGGAGGATTGCAGGCTTTCTAAACTCTAAGAAAGCAAGAAGTCTGAGAATTAGATTTAGGGTTAGGATTACTGTACGGTTTAGGGATGAAGATTAGTGATAGGGTGAGACTTAGGGTTAGGGGTTAGGGTTAGGGTTAGGGTTGTTGGTAGGGTGAAGGTTAGGGTTGGCATTTTAGAATTAGGGATGAGGTGTTACAGTTATGGCTACGGATTAGGATTAGAATTATGGGATAGGACTTCTTCTCAGGGTGTTATGCATTAAGGTTAAGATAGGGGATAAGTTAGGGTTACGGGGAGGTTTATGTTTTAAGGTGAGCAATAGGATCAGGGTCAGGTGCTATGTTCATGGTGAGGGTTATCTGTTAGGGGTAGTGTTTATACTTAGCGTACAGGCCCTGTCTGCACTGGGTGGGGGCCTTGTGTTAGGGGGATGAAATTTTCCCCGGGAACCCACTCTATCATATGCTAGGTATGGGCTCCTGGTTTCATGCAAGAGAGAGCTGCAGAGCCCCCTTTTACTCATGGCATGGGAGGATTTTAGGCTTTCTAAACTCTAAGAAAGCAAGAAGTCCGAGAATTAGATTTAGGGGTAGGATTATGATAATGTTTAGGGTTACAGTTAGGGTTAGGGTTAAGGGTTAGCCTTAGGGTTAGGATTCAGGTTTAGAGTTAAGGTTTAGGATTAGGGTCAGGGTTAAGGGTTAGGGTGAGGGTTAACAGGTACGGTTAGGGTTAGGGTGTTAGGGATAGGGTTAGGGTTAAGGGTTAGGTTTATGGTTCATGTTTAAGGTTAGCATTAGGGATTAGGGTTAGTGTTAACTGTAGGTCCTGTTGGGGTTGGATCTCTAGGCATTATGGCAAAGGTTAGGGTTAGGGTTAAGAGTCAGGGTTATGTTTAATGGTTAGGATTGGGATTAGGGTTAAGTGTTAGGGTAAGGCTTAGGGGTTAGGGTGAAGGGTGAAGGGTTAGGGCTTTTGTTAGGCATAGCGTTGGGGTTAGAAGTAAGGGTTACTGTCAGTGTTAGGGTTGTAGGTAGGGTTACGGTTGGGGTTAGCAGTTTAGAATTACAGTTAGGGGTCAGGTGCTACAGTTATCACTAGGAGATAGGGTTAGAATTATGGGATAGGGAATGTTCTGGGGGAATAGGTTATGCATTAACATTAGAATAAGAGGTTAAAGTTAGGCTCACGGTCAGGTGTACGTGTTAAGGGGAGAAATAGGAACAGGATTAGGTGTTATGTTCAGGGTTAGGGTTATCTGTTAAAGGTATTGTTTATGCCTAGCTCACGGGCCCTGTCTGCGTTAGCCAGGGGGAGTTTAGGGGGCTGGCATTGTCACCGGGAACCCACTGTATCAGACTCTGGGTATGGGCCCGTGGGTTTCATGCCGGACACATTGGTAGAGCTTCCTTTCACACATGGCATGGGAGGATTGCAGGCATTCTAAACTCTAAGAAAGCAAGAAGTCTCAGAATTAAATTTAGAGTTAGGATTATCGTTAGGGTTCAGGATGAAGTGTAGTGTTACGGTGAGGGCTTAGGGTTACGGATTAGGGTTAGGGTTTAAGGTTACTCTTAGGTTTAACGGTTACAGTTCGTTTAGGGTTGAGGTTTGCGGATAGGGTTAAGATGAGGGATTAGTGTTTGGTACAGGGTTAGGGTTAAATGTTAGGATTAGGGTTGAAGATTAGGATTAGGGTTAGGATTAAAGGTTAGCATGAGAGTTAACGGTTAAGGTTAAGGGTTAGGGTTAGGGTTTAGGTTTAGGGTTAAGGGTTAGGGTTAGTTTTAGGGTTAGAGTTATGTGTTAGGTTTTGTGTTAGAGGTTAGGGTTAGGTTTACTGTTCATGGTTGGGGTTACGTTTAGGGGTTAGCATTAGGGTTAGGGATTAGGTTAAGGGTAAGTGTTTAGAGTTAGTGTTGGGCTTTAGGCTCGGGGATTAAGTTCAGGGTAAAGGTTTAGGGTTGGTGGTAGGGCTTAGATTTAGCGGTCAGTTTAAGGGCACAGGACCTGGTTAATCTACAGTGAGAGGGGTGTGGTCGGAGTCATCACGAAAGCACAACATCATTCCCTGGGCCCTGGGACAAGACCTACATGCAGGACTCAGGCGGAGCCTCATCTCACACATGGCATGGCTGTATTGTAGGCTTGCTTCACTCTGGGAATGGAAGTAGTGTGAGAATTAGGGTTAGGGTTGGGGTTAGGGGTTTCGAGTTAGGGGTTAGTTTCGAGTCAGGGTCAGGTGCTAGGGATTAGTGGTTAGGGTTAGAGTTAGTGTTAGTGGTTAGGTGTTAAGTGTGGGTTTGGGGGCCAGGGTTAGGTTTAGGTTTGGGGTTAGTGTTAGCTGTAGGTGTCAGGGTTAAGGGATAGGGTTAGGGTTAAGGGTTAGGCTTAGGGTTAGGGTTCAGGGTTAGGGTTAAGGTTTAGGGTTAGAGTCAGGGTTAAGGGTTAGGGTGAGGCTTAACAGTTTGGGTTAGGGTTATGGGGTTGGGATAGGGTTAGGGTTAAGGGTTAGGTTTATGGTTCAGGTTTAAAGTTAGCATTAGGTGTTAGGGTTAGTGTTAACTGTAGGTCAGTGTTGGGGTTAGATCTCTAGGCATTAGGGTAAAGGTTACGGTTAGCGTTAAGAGTTAGGGTTATGTTTAATGGTTAGGATTGGGATTAGCGTTAAGGGTTAGGGTTAAAGTTTAGGGGTTATGACTAAGGATCAATGCTTAGGGTTATTTTTAGGCGTAGGGTTAGGGTAAGGGTTTAGGGTTAGTGTTAGAGTTGTTGGTAGGGTTAAGGTTAGGGTTGGCGTTTCAGAATTAGGGATTAGGTGTTATGGTTATGGCTAGGAGTTAGGGTTAGAATTACGGTATAGGGCTTGTTCTCAGGGTGTCATGCATTATTGTTAAGATAAGGGGTTAAAGTTAGGGTTACAGTGAGGTTTACGTGTTAAGGTGAGCGGTAGGATCAGGGATAGTTGTTATGTTCTGGGTTAGGGTTATGGGTGAGGGGTAGGGTTTATGCTTAGGTCACAGGCCCTGTATGCACTAGAAGGCGAAATTAGGGGTCTGTGATGGTCGCTGGGAACCCACTCTATCGTACGCAGTGTATGGGCCTCTGGGTTTCATGCAGGACACTGAGGTAGAGCCGGCTTTCATGCATGGCTTAATAGGATTGTAGGCTTTCAAAACAACGAGAAAGCAAGAAGTCTGAGAATTATATTTAGGGTTAGGATTACGGTACGGTTTAGGGATGAAGACTAGTGATAGGGTGAGGGCTTAGGGTTAGGGGTTTGGGTTAGGGTTAGGGTTTTTGGTAGGGTGAAAGCTAGAGTTGGCATTTTAGAAATAGGGATGAGGTGTTACGGTTATGACCAGGTGATAGGATTAGAATTATGGGATAGGGCTTCTTCTCAGGGTGTTATGCATTAAGGTTAAGATAAGGGGATAAGTTAGGGTTACGGGGAGATTTATGTTTTCAGGTGAGCAATAGGATCAGGGTTAGGTGTTATGTTCAGGGTGAGGGTTATCAGTTAGGGGTATTGATTATACTTAGGGCACGGGCCCTGTATGCACTTGGCGGTGGGCGGGGATTATAGCGATGGGATTGTCCCCGGGAACCCACTCTATCATACGCTGGGTATGGGCTCCTGGGTTTCATGCAGGACACAGTGGCAGAGCCCCCTTTTACTCATGGCATGGGAGGATTGTAGGCTTTCTTAACTCTGAGAAAGCAAGAACTCTGAGAATTAGATTTAGGGGTAGGATTATGGTAATGTTTAGGGATCAAGATTCGTGTTAGGGTGGCATCTTAGGGTTAGGGGTTAGGGTTAAAGGTTAATGTTAGTTTTAACAGTTACAGTTAGGTTTACGGTTCAGTTTGAGGGTTAGGGTTTATGTTTGGGTCTAGTGTTTGACACAGGGTTAGGCTTCACTGTTAGCTTTATGGTTAAAGATTAGGATTAGAGTCATGGTTAAGGTTTAGTGTGATGGTTAATGGTAAGGGTCAATATTATGGGTTAGGGTGGGGTTAGGGTTAGGAATAAGGCTTCATGTAACCTTTAGGGTTAGAGTTAATTGTTGTGGTTACGGGTAGAGCTTAGGGTTAGGTTTAGGATTCATGGTTAGGGTTATGTTTAGCGGTTAGTGTTAGGGTTAGTGGTCAGGTTTAAGGTAAGGTTTTAGAGTTAGTGTTCGGCGTTACAGTCTGAGCTTATGTTTACGGTTAGGGGTTAGTGTTAGTGTTAGGACTGAGATTTATCTGTTAGTATAAGGGCACAGGACTTGTTTAATCTATGGTGAGAAGGGTGTGGACAGGTCGCTGTGACATCACACCATCGTACTCTTTGTATTTGGCCCAGACCTACATGTGGGACACAGGCAGAGCCTCATCTCAGGAATGGCATGGCTGTATTGTAGGTTTGCTTAAGGCTGAGAATGGAAGAGGTATGAGAATTAGGGTTAAGTTTAGGGTTACGGGTTTGGGGTTAGGGGTTTAGGGTTAGAGGGAGGGTTAGGGGTTAGGGATTAGTAGTTAGGGTTACTGTTAGCATTAAAGGTTAGGTCTTAGGGTTGGGATAGGAGCTAGGGTTAGGTTTAGGGTTGGGTTCAGTGTTAGGTTTAGGGTTAGGGGTTAGGGTTAGGCTTAGGGTTAAGGGATAGGATTCGGGTTAAGTGTTGGGCTTAGGGTTAGGGTTTAGTGTTAGGGTTATCGTTAAAGATTAGGGTTAGGGTCAGGGTTAAATGTTTGGGTGCGGGTAATGGTTAGGGTCAGGGTTAAGGGTTACGGATAGGGTTAGTGTTAAGGGTTACGGGTAGGTTTAGGGTTCAGGGTTAGAGTTAGCATTAGGGCTTAAGGTTAGGATTAGGTTGTAGGTTAGATTTAGGGTTAGATCTAGGCGTTAGGGTAAGGGCTAGGGTTAGGATTAAGAGATAGGGTTAGGTTTAATGCTTAGGATTAGGGTTAGGGTTTGGCGTTAAAGTAAGTGTTAGGGGTAAGGTTTAAGGATCAAAGGTTAGGGTTATTTTTAGCCGTAGTGTTAGGTTTAGGGTTAAGGGATAAGGTTAGCGTTAAGAGTTTCCCTTACTGTTAGGGTTAAGGGTTAGGCTTAGAGTTAAAGGTTAATGTTAGGGTCAGTGTTAAGGGTTAGGGTGAGGGTTAATGGTTAGGGTAAAGCTTAACCCTTAGGGTTAAGGGTTAGCAATTAGGGTTTATGATTAGTGTTAGGGTTAGGGTTTAGGAGTTAGTGTTTTATGAAGAGGTATGGTTAGAGTTAGGTTTGGGGTTAGTATTAGGGTTAGGTTTAGGGGTTAGTTTTAGGGTAAAAGGATAGGATTAGGGTTAAGGGTTGGGCTCAGGTTTAGGGTTAAAGTTCAGTGTTAGGGTTAATGTTTAGTGTTATGGTCCAGTTTAAGTGTTAGGGTGAGGGTTAACGGTTAGGATTAGGCTTAGAGGTTGGGGATATAGTGAGGGTTCAGAGTTAGGGTTAGGTTTAGGATTCAGGGTTAGGGTTAGCTTTAGGGGTTATGGTTAGGGTTAGATGTTAGGTTAGTGTCAGGGTTAGGTCTAGTCGTGAGGGTAAGTTTTAGGGTTAGCTTTAAGAGCTACGGTTAGGTTTAATGGTTAGGATTAGGATTAGGGTTAAGGGTTAGGGTAAGGCTTACGGGTTAGGGTGAAGGGTGAAGGGTTATGGCTTTTGTTAGGCATAGCGTTGGGGTTAGAAGTAAGGGTTACTGTCAGTGTTATGGTTGTAGTTAGGGTTACGGTTAGGGTTAGCAGTTTAGAATTAGGGTTAGGGATCAGGTTTTACAGTTATGACTAGGAGATAGGGTTAGAATTATGGGATAGGGGTTGTTCTCAGGGAATGGGTTATGCATGAACGTTACGATAAGAGGTTACAGTTAGGCTCACGGTGAGGTTTACGTGTTAAGGGGAGAAATAGGAACAGGGTTAGGTGTTATGTTCAGGGTTAGGGTTACCTGTTAAAGGTATTGTTTATGCTTAGCGCATGGGCCCTGTCTGCATTAGGCGGTGTGGAAGGTTAGGGGGCTGGGATTGTCACCAGGAACCCACTGTATCGTACTCTGGATATGGGCCCGTGGGTTTCATACAGGACACAGTGGTAGAGCCTCCTTTCACGCATGGCATGGGAGGATTGCAGGCTTTCTAAACTCTAAGAAAGCAAGACGTCTGAGAATTAGATTTAGGGTTAGGATTATGGTTAGGGTTAAGGTTGAAGTTTAGTGTTAGGGTGAGGGCTTAGGGTTAGGGATTAGGGTTAGGATTAAAGGTTATTCTTAGGTTTAACGGTTACAGTTCGGTTTATGGTTGAGGTTTACTGTTAGGGTTAAGATGAGGGGTTAGGGTTTGGTACAGGGTTAGGGTTAAGTTTTAGGTTTAGGGTTGAAGATTAGGATTAGTGTTAGGATTAAAGGTTAGCGTGAGAGTTAACGGTTAGGGTTAAGGTTAAGAGTTACGGTAGGGTTTAGGTTTAGGGTTAAGGGTTAGGGTAAGTTTTAGGGTTAGAGTTATGTGTTAGGGTTTGTGTTAGAGGTTAGGGTTAGGTTTACTGTTCACGGTTAGGGTTACGTTTAGGGGTTAGCATTAGGGTTAGGGATTAGGTTTAGGGTAAGGGTTTAGTGTTAGTGTTGGGCTTTAGGCTCGGGGCTTAGGTTCAGGGTCCGTCGTTAGGGTTGGTGGTAGAGCTCAGATTTAGCGGTCAGTTTAAGGGCACAGGACTTGGTTAATCTAAGGTGAGAGGGGTGCGGTCAGAGTCACCATGAAAGCACAACATCATTCCCTGGGCCTTGGGACAAAACTTACATGCAGAACTCAGGTGGAGCCTCATCTCACACATGGCATGTCTGTATTGTAGGCTTGCTTCACTCTGGGAATGGAAGTAGTGTGAGAATTAGGGTTAGGTTTGCGGTTAGGGGTTTCGAGTTAGGGGTTAAGTTTCGAGTCAGGGTTAGGTGCTAGTGGTTAGGGGTAGAGTTAGTGTTACGGGTTCGGTGTTAATTCTGGGTTAGGGGGCCAGGGTTAGGTTTAGGGTTGGGGTTAGTGTTATGGTTAGCGGTTAAGTTTAATGGATAGGGTTAGGGTTAAGGGTTAGGCTTAGGGTTAGGGTTCAGGGTTAGGGTTCAGGTTTAGGGTTAGGGTCAGGGTTAAGGGTTAGGGTGAGGGTTAATCGTTAGGGGGTTAGGGTTAAGGATTAGGTTTATTGTTCAGGTTTAAGGTTCTAATTAGGGGTTTGTGTTACTTGTAACTGTAGGTCAGTGTTGGGGTTAGAACTCTAGGCATTAATGTAAAGGTTAGAGTTAGGGTTCAGAGTTAGGGTTATGTTTAATTGTTAGGATTGGGATTAGGGTTAAGGGTTAGGGTTAAGGTTAGGGGTTATGACTAAGGATCAACGGTTAGGGTTATTTTTAGGCATAGGGTTAGGGTAAGGGGTTAGGGTTAGTGTTAGTGTTGTTGGTAGGGTTAAGGTTAGGGTTGGCGTTTCAGAATTAGAGATTAGGTGTTATGGTTATGGCTAGGAGTTAGGGTTAGAATTACAGTACAGGGCTTGTTCTCAGGGTGTCATGCATTAACGTTACGATATGGGGTTAAAGTTAGGGTTACGGTGAGGTTTACGTGTTAAGGTGAGCAGTAGTATCAGGGTTAGGTGTTATGTTCTGGGTTAGGGTTATGGGTGAGGGCTAGTGTTTATGCTTAGGGCATGGGCCCTGTATGCCCTAGGAATCGAAGTTAGGGGTCTGTTGTGGTCGCTGGGAACCCACTCTATCGTACGCTGTGTATGGGCCTCTGGGTTTCTTGCAGGACACTGTGGCAGAGCCGGCTTTCATGCATGGCTTAGTAGGATTGTAGGCTTTCAAAACTCTGAGAAAGCAAGAAGTCTGAGAATTAGATTTAGGGTTAGGATTACGGTACGGTTTAGTGATGAAGATTAGTGATAGGGTGAGGGCTTAGGGTTAGAGGTTAGGGTTAGGGTTAGGGTTGTTGGTAGGGTGAAGGTAGGGTTGGCATTTTAGAATTAGGGATGAGGTGTTATGGTTATGGCTGGGGATTAGGATTGGAATTATGGGATGGAGCTTCTTCTCAGGGTGTTATACATTAAGGTTAAGATAAGGGGATAAGTTAGGGTTACGGGGAGGTTTATGTTTTAAGGTGAGCAATAGGATCAGGGTCAGGTGTTATATTCAGGGTGAGGGTTATCTGTTAGGGGTAGTGTTTATACTTAGCGTACGGGCCCTGTCTGCACTGGGCGGGGGGCGGGGGTTAGGGGGATGGGATTGTGCCCGGGAACGCACTGTATCGTACGCTGGGTATGGGCTCCTGGGTTTCATGCAGGACACAGTGGCAGAGCCCCCTTTTACTCATGGCATGGGAGGATTGTAAGCTTTCTAAACTCTGAGATAGCAAGAAGTCTGAGAATTAGATTTAGGGGTAAGATTATGGTAATGTTTAGCGAGGAAGATTAGTGTTAGGGTGGGCTCTTAGGGTTAGGGGTTAGGGTTAAAGGTTCGTGTTATTTTTAACAGTTACAGTTACGTTTTCGGTTAAGTTTCAGGGTTAGGGTTAGGGTTAAGGTTTGGTTTTATCGTTTGTCACAGGGTTAGGCTTCAGTGTTAGCTTTATGGTTAAAGATTAGGATTAGGGTTAGGGTTAAGGGTTAGTGTGAGGGTTAATGGTAAGGGTCAAGATTAAGTGTTAGGGTTGGGCTTAGGGTTAGGAATAAGGCTTCGTGTAACGTTTAGGTTTAGAGTTAAGTGTTATGGTTATGGCTAGAGGTTAGGGTTAGGTTTAGGGTTCATGGTTAGGGTTACATTTAGGGGTTCGGGTTATGGGTTAAGTTTAGGGTGAGTGTTTAGTGTTACTGTTGGGCGTTAGGATAAGGGCCGAGGTTTAGGGTTAGGATTTAGGTTTAGTATTAGGGCTTAGATTTAGTGGTTAGTTTAAGGGCACATGCTCTGTTTAATCTATGGTGGGAAGGGTGCAGACTGGGTCGCCTCAACACCACACCATCGTACCTTGGGCCCAGACCTACATGCAGGACTCAGGCAGAGCCTCTTCTCACTCGTGGCATGGCTCTATTGTAGGCTTGGTCAACTCTGAGAACGAAGGAAGTGTGAGAATTAGGGTTATGGTTAGGGTTATGTGTTTGGGGTTAGAGGTTTAGGTTTGAGTGAAGTTTAGTGGTTAGGAATTAGAAGTTAGGATTAGTGTGTCAGGGGTTAGGTGTTAGGTTTTTGTAAGGGGCTAGCGTTAGATTTAGGTTTAGGGTTAATGTTCAGGTGGGTTAGGGGTCAGCGTTAGGGTTAGGCTTACAAGATAGGATTAAGGTAAAGGGTGAAGGCTTAAGATTAGCAGTAAGGGTTAAGGTTAGGGTTAAGGGTTAGGGTTTCGTTCCAAGTTAAGGGTGAGAGTGAGGGTTAACAGTTGCGATTAGGGTAATGGTTTAGGGATAGTAATAGGTTTAAGGGATAGGGTTAGGGTTAGGTTTAGGGTTCGGGGTTAGGGTTAGCATTAGCGGTTAGGGTTAGGGTTAGGGGTTAGGGTTACAGTTAGGGTTAGGTCTAGGCATTATGGTAATGGTTCGTGTTAGGGTTAAGAATTAGGGTTAGGTTTAATTGTTAGGATTATGATCAGGGTAATGGTTAGGGTTAGGGTTAGCGGTTAGAGTTAGGGTTAGTGTTAGGGTTGTTTGTAGGGTGAAGGTAATGTTTAGCAGTTTAGAATTAAGGTTAGGGATTAGGTGTTACGGTTATGCTAGGAGTTAGGCTTAGAATTAAGGGATAGGGTTTGTTCTTAGGGTAAGTGTTATGCAATAACATTAGGATAGGGGTTAAAGTTAGGGTTACAGTGAGGTTTACGTGTTAAGGTGAACAATAACATCAGGGTTAGGTGTTATGTTCAGGGTTAGGGTTATGGGTGAGGTGCAGGGTTTTTGCTTAGGGCATGGGCCCTGTCAGCACTAGCAGGGGGAGTTAGGGGGCTGTGATTGTCCCCGGGAACCCACTCTATCGTACGCAGTGTATGGGCTCCTGGGTTTCATGCAGGACACTGTGGCAGAGCCAGCTTTCACGCATGGCTTTGGAGAATTGTAGGCTTTTAAAACTCTGAGATAGCAAGAAGTCTGAGAATTAGATTTAGGGTTAGGATTATGGTTAGGGTTAGGGATGAAGATTAGTCAGGGAGAGGGCTTAGGGTTAGGGCTTAAGCTTCGAGTGAGGATTAGGGGTTAGGGAGTAGGTGTTGGGTCTAGTGATAGGGTTAGGGCTTAGGGGTTAGGGTTGGGTTAGGGGCTAGGGTTAGATTTAGAGTGGGGTTAGGGTTAGCGTTAGGGGTTAGGGTTAGGGTTAAGGGATAGGATAAGGGTTAAGCGTTAAGGCTTAGGGTTAGCGTTAAGTGTTAGGTTTAGTTTTAAGGGTTAGGGTTACAGTTCGAGTTAAGGGTTAGTGTGGGGTTAACGGTTAGGGCTACGGTTATGGGTTAAGGATAGAGTTAGGTTTAAGTCTTAGGATTAGGGTTCAGTGTTAGGGTTAGCATTAGGGATTAGCGTTAGGGTTAGGGGTTACGTTTACTCTTAGGGTTAGGTCTAGGCATTAGGGTACGTGTTAGTGTTAGGCTTAAGAGTTAGGGTTAGGTTTAATTGTTAGGATTAGGATCAGGGTTAAGGGTTAGGGTTAAGTGTCAAGTGTTACGGTTATTTTTAGGTGTACGGTTAGGGTTAGCAGTTAGGGTTAGGGTTAGTTTGTAGAGATAAGGTAATGTTTAGCAGTTTTGAATTAGCCTTAGGGATTAGGTGTTACAATTGTGGCTAGGAGTTAGGGTTAGAATTAAGGGATAGGGGTTGTTCTTAGGGTAAGTCTTATGCATTAACGTTAGGATAACGGGTTCAAGTTAGAGTTATGGTGAGGTTGATGTGTTAAGGTGAGCAATAGTATCAGGGTGAGCTGTGATGTTCAGGGTTAGGGTTATGGGTGAGGGGTAGTGTTTATGCTTATATCACGAGCCCTCTCTGCTCTAGGAGGGGGCTTAGAGGGCTAGGATAGATGCCGGAAGCCACTCTATCATACGCTGGGTATGGGCCCCTTGGTTTCATGCCGGACACAGTGGCCGAGCCTCCTTCTACACATGGCATGGGAGGATTGTAGGCTTTGTAAACTCTGAGAAAGCAAGAAGTCTGAGAATTAAATTTAGGGCTAGGATTAGGGTTAGGGTTAGCAATATAGGTTACTGTTATGGTGAGGGCTTAGGGTTAGGGGTTTCGGTTAGGGTCAGGGTTAAAGGTTAGTGTTAGGTTTAACAGTTACAGTTAGGTTTAGGGTTAAGCTTTAAGGTTTAAGCTTAGGGTTAAGATTAGGGGTTAGGTTTTGGTACAGGGTAAGGGTTAAGTGCTAGATTTAGGCTTAAAGATTAGGATTAGGGTTAGGGTTAAGGTTTAGTGTGAGGGTTAATGGTTAGGGTTAAGGTTAAGTGTTAGGTTTATGGGTTAGGGTTAGGGTTAAGTGTTCATGTTAGGTTTAGGGTTAGAGTTAAGTGTTATGGTTAGGGTTAGGGGTTTGGGTTAGGTTTAGGGTTCATGGTTAAGGTTACATTTAGGGGTTAGGTTTAGGGTAAGCATTTAGTGTTAGTGTTGGGCATTAGGGTGAGGGCTTAGGTTTAGGGTTAGGGGTTAGGGTCAGTGTTTGGGCTTTGATTTAGCGGTTAGTTTAAGGGTACAGGACCTGTGTAATCTATGGTGAGTAGGGTGCAGAATGTTTACATGCGACACCACACCATCGGATCCTGGGCCTTTGGCCCAGACCTACTTGCAGGACTCATGCAGAAACTCTACTCACGCATTGCATGGTTGTATTTTAGCCTTGGTTAACTCTGAGAATGGAAGTAGTGTGAGAAATAGGGTTATGGTTAGGGTTAAGGGTTTGGTGTTAGGGGTTAGGGTTCAAGTGAGGTTTAGTGGTTAGGGACTAGGATTTAGGGTTAGTGTTAGGGTTAGGGGTTAGTTTTGCGTTAGGGGCTAGGGTTAGATTTATGGTTGGGGTTAGTGTTAGGGTTAGGATTAGGCATCAGGGTTAGTATTAGGGTTAAAGGATAGGATTGGAGTTAAGTGTTAAGGCTTAGGGTTTGTGTTAAGTGTTAGGGTTGGGGTTTAGGCTTAGGGTTACGGTTTGAGTTAAGCTCTAGGGTGAGGGTTAAAGATTAGGCTTAGGATTATTGGTTAGGGATAGAGTTATGTTTAAGGGTTAGGGATAGGGTTAGGTTTAGGGTTCAGTGTTAGGGTTAGCATTAGGGGTTAGGGTTAGGGTTAGGGGTTAGGCGTAGTGATGTATTAAGGGCTATGGTTAGAATTAGGATTGGGGTTAGTGTTAGGTTTAGGGTTAGGGGTTAGGTTTAGGGTTAAGGGATAGGATTATGGTTAAGGGTTGAGCGTAGGTTTAGGGTTAAGATTTAGTGTTAGGGTCCGGTTTAAGGGTTAGGGTGAGGGTTAACGGTTAGGGTTAGGGTTGGGGTTAGGGGTTAGGGATATAGTTAGTATTAAGTGTTAGGGTTAGGTTTAGGGTTCAGGGTTAGGGTTAGCTTTAGGGGTTATGATTAGGGTTAGGTGTTAGGTTAGTGTCAGGGTTAGGTCTAGGCGTCAGGGTAAGGTTTAGGGTTAGGGTTAAGAGCTAAGGTTGGGTTTAGTGGTTAGGATTAGGATTAGGGTTAGGAGTTAGGGTAAAGGGTCAAGGGTTAGCATTATTTTTAGCCATAGCTTTGGCGTTAGGAGTAAGGATTAGGTTCAGTGTTAGGGTAACAGTAGGTTACCGTAACAGTAACTACGTAGGGTAACAGTTAGTGTTAGTGGTTTAGAATTAGGGTTATGGATTAGTTGTCACAGTTATGACTAGGAGGTAGGGTTAGAATTATGGGATAGGGGTTAATCTCAGGGTAAGTGTTATGCATTAACGTTAGGATAAGAGGTTAAAGTTCAGGTTACGGTGAGGTTTACATTCTAAGGTGAGCAATAGAATCAGGGTTAAATGTTATTTTCAGGGTTAGAGTTTTGGGTGAGGTGTAGAGTTTATGCTTAGGGCACGGGCCTTGTCTGCATTAGGCGGGGGGGGGGGGTTAGGGGGCTGGGATTGTCACCAGGAACCCACTCTATCGTACTCTGGCCATGGGCCCCAGCGGTTCATTCAGGACACAGTGGAAGAGCCTCCTTTCACGCATGGCATGGGAGGATTGTAGGCTTTCTAAACTCTAAGAAAGCAAGAAGACTGAGAATTAGATTTAGGGTTAGGGTTAGGGTTCGGGTTAAGGATCAAGGTTAGTGTTAGGGTGAAGGCTTAGAGTTAGGGGTTATGGGTAGCGTTACAGGTTACTCTTAGTTTTAACCGTTACAGTTAGGTTCAGGGTTAAGGTTTATGGTTAGGTTTAAGGTTAGGGTTTAGGGTTTGGTACAGGATTAGGGTTAAATATTAGGTTTAGGGTTAAAGATTACGATTAAGGTTAGGTTTAAAGGTTAGTGTGAGGGTTAACAGTCAGGGTTAAAGTTAAGAGTTAGGGTTAGGGTTAGTGTTAGGATTAAGGGTTCATGTTAGGTTTAGGGTTAGAGTTAAGTGCTATGGTTAGCGCTCGAGGTTAGGGTTAGGTTTAGGGTTCACAGTTAGGGTTACGTTTAGAGGTTAGCATTAGGGTTAGGGATTAGCTTTAGGGTAAGAGTTTAGAGTTAGTGTTGGGCTTTAGGCTCAGGGCTTAGGTTTAGGGTCAGAGGTTAGGGTTGATGTTAGGGCTTAGATTTAGTGGTTAGTTTAAGGGCACAGGACCTGTTTATTCTACAGTGAGAGGGGTTAGGGTTAGGGTTAGGGTTGTCGTAGGGTTTAAGGTTAGATTTAACCTTGGGGTTAGTGTTAGGGTTAGGATTAGGGGGTTAGTGTTAGGGTTAGGGGTTAAAAACACCTACAGCCAGCCCTAACCCGATTTCTGACACTTCTTCCATTCTCAGAGTTAACCAAGCCTACAATACGGCCATGTCATGCGTGAGAAGAGGCTCCACCTGAGTCCTGTATGTAGGTCTTGGCCCAAGGCCCAGCGTACGGTGGTGTTGTGTCGCAGCGACCCTGTGCACCACTCTCACCATAGATTAAACAGGTCCTGTGCCCTTAAACTAACCGCTAAATCTCAGCCCTAACACTAATCCTAACCCCTAACCCTAAAAGTTATCCTTAACCCTAACTGTTAACACTCAAACTAACCCTTAACTCTAACCCTTGTCATGATCTTTAACCCTAACCCTAACACTTAACCCTAACCCTGTACCAAACCATAACCCCTAAGCTTAACCCTAACCCTAAACCTAAACCCTAAGTCTAACTGTAACTGTTAAACCTAACAGTAACTTTTAACCCTAAAACTAACCGTATCCCCTTACCCGAAGCCCTCACCCTAAGATTAAACTTCATCCCTAACCATAACGATAATCCTAACCTTAAATCTAATTCTCAGACTTCTTACTTTCTTAGAGATTTGAAAGCTTACAATCCTCCTTTACCATGCGTGAAATCAGGCTCTGCCAGAGTGTCCTACAAGAAACCCATGGGCCCATACCCTGCATACGATAGAGTGGGTTTCTGGTGACAATCGCATCCCCCTCAGTCCCACTCCTAGGGAAGACAGGGCCCATACCCTAAGCAAAACCCTACCCCTCACTCATAATTCTAACCCTGATCCTATTGCTCACCTTAACACATAAACCTCACCGTAAACCTAACTTTAACCACTTATCCTAACATTAATGCATAACACTTATGCTAAGAACAACCCCTATCACTTAATTCTAACCCTAACTCCTAGCCATAACAGTAACCCCTAATCCCTAACCCTAATTCTAACCACTAAACATTACCTTAACCCTACAAACAACCCTAATACTAACCCTAACCTTAAACGCTAACCCTAACCTTATCCCTAAACATAACCTTAAAAGTTTACCCTAAACCCTAACCCTATCCCCTAACCCTAAGCCTAACCCTTAATTCTGATCCTAATCCTAACAATTAAACCTAACCCTAACCCTTAACCCTAACACTAACACTTACCTTAATGCCGAGACCTAATCTTAGCAGTAAAGCTACCTCTAACCCTAACCCTAGACCTTAAACCTAACACTATCCCTAAATTATAACCCTAACCCTAACTGTTAACCCTCACCCTAACCCTTAACTCGGACCGTAACCCTAACCCTTAACCCTAACCCTATCCCTTAATGCTAACCCTAAGCCTTAACCCTTAACCCTAATCCTATCCCTTAACCCTAAACCCTAACCCCTAACCCTAACCCTAACCCCAACGCTAAATCTATCCCTAGTCCCTAACCCAACCCTAACCGTTAACCCCTAATGCTAACATTAACCCTAACCCCTAATCCCTAACACCTAACCCTCACGCGAACACTAACCCCTAACCCCAAACACCTAACCCTAATCATAACCATAATTCTCACACTTCCTCCATTCTCAGAGTTAGCCAAGCCTACAATAAAACCATGCCATGCGTGAGAAGAGGCTCTACCTGAGACCTGCATGTAGGTCTGGGCCCAAGGCCTCGGGTACGATGGTGTGGTGTGGCGATGACCCATTCTGCACACTTCTCACCATAGATTACACAGGTCCTGTGCCCTTAAAATAACCTCTAAATCTAAGCCCTAACGCTAACTCTAACACTAACCCTTAACCCTAAACTTAAGCCATGACCCTAACGCCCAACACTAACATTAAACCCTTACCCTAATCCTTACCCATAACCCTAATGCCTAAACGTAACCCTAACGATGAACCCTAAACCTAACCCTAACCCCAAACCCTAACCATAACACTTAACTCTAACCCTAAACCTAACACGAACACTTAAACCTAAACTTAACCACTAACCCTAACACTTAACCTTAACCCTAACCGTTAACTCTCACACTAACCCTTAAACCTAACCCTAATCGTAATCTTTAACCCTAAATCTAACAGTTAACCCTTACCCTGTACCAAAACCTAACACCTAACCTTAACCTTAACCCTAACACTTGACCCTAAAGCTAACTGTAACCATTAAACCTAACACTAACCTTTAACCCTGACCGTAACTCTAACCCCTAACCCTAAGCCCTCACCCTAATGCTAAACTTTATCCTTAACACTAACCATAATCCTATCCCTAAATCTAATTCTCAGACTTCTTGCTTTCTCAGAGTTTAGAAAGCCTACAATCCTCCCATGCCATGCGTGAAAAGAGGCTCTGCCACTGTGTCTTGCATGAAACCCAGGGACCCATACCCAGTGTACGATAGAGAAAGTTCTCGGCCACAATCCTAGACCCCTAATCCTCCCGCCTAGTGCAGACAGGGCCCGTGCCCTAAGCATAAAAAGTACGCCTAACATATAACCCTAACCTTGAACGTAACACCTAACCCTGATCCTACTGCTCACCTTATCATGTAGACCACACTGTAACCCTAACTTTAACCGCATCTCCTAAAGTTAATGCATAACACTTACACTGAGAACAATGCCTATCCCATAATTCTAACCCTAAATCTTAGCCATAACCATACAACCTAATCCCTAACCCTAATTCTAAACTGCTAACCCTAACCTTAACACTACCAACAACCCTAACACTAACCCTAACCCTAACCCTCACCCCTAATCCTACCCTATGCCTAAAAGTAACCCTAACTCCTAACCCTTATCCCTAACCAAAAGCCCTGTCCCTAACCATAAGACTTAAATCTCACCCTTATACCCTAACCCTAATACGAATCCTTAAGCCTAACCCCCAATCCTAACAATTAACCTTAACCCTAACTGTTAACGCTCACCCTAACCCTTAAATCAGACCAAAACCCTAACACTTAACCCTAACCCTAATCCCTAATGCTAACCCTAAGCCTTAACCCTTTACCCTAATCCTATCCCTTAAGCCTAACCCTAACCCTAATTCCTAACCCTAACCATAATCCCTAACCCTAACCCTAACACTAACCCTAACTCTGAATCTAACCCTAGCCCCTAAACCAACACTAACCCCTAACCCCTAACCCTAACACTAACACTAACTCCTAATTTCTAACCCCTGAACCACACTCGAACCCTAACCCCTAACCCCAAACAGTTAACCATAACCATAACCCTAATTCTCACATTTCCTCCATTTTCAGAGTTCACCAAGCCTACAATAGAGCCATGCCATGAGTGAGAAGAGGCTCCGCCTGAGTCCTGCATGTAGGTCTGGGCCCAAGGCCCAGGTACGATGGTGTGGTGTCAAGGGGACCAATTCTGCACCCTTCTCACCATAGATTAAACAGGTCCTGTGCCCTTAAACTAACCGCTAAATCTAAGCCCTAACACTAAACCTAAATGCTAACCCTAAACCTAAGCCCTTATCCTAATGCCCAACACTAACACCAAACACTCACCCTAAACCTAACCCGTAACCCTAACCCCTAAACGTAACCCTAACCATGCACCCTATATCTAACCCTAACCCCTAACCCTAACCATAACACTTAACTCTAACCCTAAACTAACATAAACCCTTAACACTAAACCTAATCCCTAACCCTCATGCTTAACCCTAACCGTTAATCCTCACACTTACCTTTAAACCTAACCCTAATTGTAATCTTTAACTCTAAACTTAACACTTAAACCTTAACCTGTACCAAAACCTATCCCCTAAACTGAACCCTAACACTAAACCTTAACGCTAAACCTAACTGTAACTGTTAAACCTAACACTAACCTTTAACTCTGACCCTAAACCTAACCCCTAACCCTAAGGCATCACCTTAACACTAAACTTCATCCCTAATTCTAACCATAATCCTAACCCTAAATCTAATTCTCAGACTTTTTCTTTCTCAGAGTTTAGAAAGCCTATAATCCTCCCATGCCATGTGTGAAAGGAGGCCCTGCCACTGTGTCCAGCATGAAACCCAGGGGCCAATACCCAGCATACGATAGAGTGATTTCCCGGCGAATATGCTAGCCCCCTAACCTCTCCGCCTAGTGCAGACAAGGCACGTGCCCTAAGCATAAACACAACCCATAACCAATAACCCTAACCATAACTGTTAACTCTCACCCTAACATTTAACCCTGACACTAACCCTAACCTGTAAACCTATCCCTAAACCTTTACCCAAAGCCTAAGCCTTAACTCTAACACTATCATTTAACCCTAGCCCTAACCCCTAAATGTTACACTAACCATGAACCCTAAGCCTAACCGTAACCCCTAACACTAACCATAACACTTAACTGTAACCCTAAACCTAACAAGACCCCTTAACCCTAACACTAACCCCTAACCCTAGCCCTTAAACTTAACCCTAAACTTTTACCCTCACACTAACCTTTAACACTAACCATAATGCTAATCTTTAACCCTAAACCTAACACTTAACTCTTACCCTGTACGAAACCCTAACCCCTGACCTTAACCCTGACAATAAACCTTAACCCTAAACCTAACTTTAACCGTTAAAACTAACACTAACCTTAACCCTAACTCTAACCCTAACCCTTAACCCTAAGCCCTCACCCTAACACTAATCATCATCCCTAATCCTGACCATAATCCTAACCCTAAATCTTAATCTCAGACGTCTTCCTCTCTCAGAGTTTAAAAAGCCCTCACCCTAAAATTTAACCCTAAACCTAACTGTAACTGTTTAAACTAACACTAATCTTTAACCATAACCCTAACCCTTAACCTGAACCCTAAGCCAAACTCTTAACCCTAATCCTATCCCTTAACCCTAACTCTAATCCCTAACTCGAATGCTAACACTAACCCCAACCCTAAACCTAACCCTAGCCCCTAACCCAACCCTCACCCCAACCCCTAACCCTAACACTAACCCTAACCCCTAATGCCTAACCCCTAACCCTCATTTGAACACTCTCTCCCAAACCCAAATCCCTAACCCTAACCATAACCCTAATTCTCACACTTCCATTCTAAGAGTTAACCAAGCCTATAATACAACCATGCCATGCATGAGAACAGGCTCCCCCTGATTCCTGCATGTAGGTCTGAGCCCAAGGCCCAGGGTACAATGCTGTGGTGTCTCAGCGACCCATTCCACACCCTTCTCACCATAGATTAAACAGGTCCTCTGACCTTAAACTAATCGCTAAATCTAAGTCCTAACACTAACACTAATCCCTACCCTAAACAGAAACCCTGACCCAAACTCCCTTCACTAACACTATACCCTTACACCAAACCTAACCCCTAAACCTAACCCCTAAACATAACCCTAACCATGAACCCTAAACCTGAACCTAAACCCTAACACTTAAGTGTAACCCTAAACCTAACACGAACCCCTAATCCTAACCCTAAACCCTAACCCTAACCCTTCACCTTAACCCTAACCGTTAACCCTCAGCTAACCCTTAAACCTAACACTAATCCTAATCTGTACCCCTAAACCGAACACTTAACCCTAACCCTGTACCAAACCCTAATCCCTAACACTAAGCCCTCTCCCTAACACTAAACTTCATCCCTAACCCTAACCGTAATCCTAACCCTAAATCTAATTCTCAGACTTCTTGCTTTCTCAGAGTTTAGAAAGCCTACAATCCTCCCATGCCATGCATGAAAGGAGGCTCTGCCACTGTGCCCTGCATGAAACCCAGAGGCCCATACCCAGCATACGATAGAGTGGGTTCCTGGTGACAATCCCAGCCTCCGAACCCCCCCCACCTAGTGAAGACAGGGCCTGTGCCCTAAGCATAAACACTGCCCCTAACCCATAACCATAACCCTGAACATAAAACCTAACCCTGATCCTATTGCTCACCTTAACATGTAAAGCTCACCGTAACACTAACTTTAACCGCTTACCCTAACTTTAAGCATAAAACTGACCCTGAGACCAACCCCTATGCCATAATTCTAACCCTAACTCCTTACCATAACCATTACACCTAATCCCTAACCCTAATTCTAAACTGCTAAACCTAACCTTAAGCCTACAAAAAACCTTAACGGTAACACTAACCCTAACACCTAATCCTAACCCTGTGCCTGAAAATAAACCTAACCCTTAACCTTTAACCCTAATGCTAACCCATAACCCTAACCATAACACTTTACTCTAACCCTAAATCTAACACGAACGCTTAACACTAGCCCTAAACCCTAACCCTAACCCTTAAACACAAACCTAACCGTTAACACTCACACTAACCGTCAACCCTAATCCGAATTCTAATCTTTAACCCTAAACCTAACACTTAACCCTAACCCTGTACCAAACCCTAACCCCTAACCATAACCCTCACCCTAAAACGTAACCCTAAACCTAACTGTAACCGTTAAACCTAACTCTAACATTTAACCTTTACTCTACCCATAATCCCTAGCCCTAAGCCCTCACCCTAGCACTAACCTCATTCCTAACCCTAACTATAATCCTAACCCTAAATCTAATTATCAGACTTCTTGCTTTCTCAGCGTTAGAAAGCCTACAATCCTCCCATGCCATGAATAAAAGGAGGCTCTACCACTGTGTCCTGCCGGAAACCCCAGTGCCCATACTCAGCATACACTAGAGTGGGTTCCCGATGACAATCGCAACCCCAAACCCCTCCCCCCCTGCCTAGTGCAGACAGGGCCCGAGTTGTAAGCATAAACCCTACCCCTCACCCCTAACCATAACCCTGAACATAACACCTGACCCTGATCCCATTGCTCACCTTAAAATGTAAATCTCACCATAACCCTAAATTTAACCCCTTATCATAACGTTAATGCATAACACTTACCCTGAGAACAACTCCTATCTCTGAATTCTAACCCTAACTCCAAGCCATAACCATAACACCTAATCCCTAATGCGAATTCTAAACCGCTAACCCTAACCTTAAACCTACCATCAAACGAAACATTACCCTAGCCCCTAACTTTAAAACTATGCCTAAAAATAACCCTAACACTTCACCCTTAATCCTAACCCCTAACTTTAACCCTAACCCTACCCCTAAGACCCTAACCATAACCCTAACTGTTAACCCTCACCCTAACACGTAACCCTGACCTTAACCCTAAACCTTAACACTAACCCTTAACCCTAACCCTAAGCCAAACCCTTAACCATAATCCTATCCTTTAACCCTAAACGCTAACCCTAATATTAACCCCAACCCTAAACCTAACCCTAGCACCCTAACCCAAACCCAACAACTAACCCCTATCCCTAACACTAACCCTAACTCCTAATCCCTAGGACCTAACCCTGACTCGAACCATAATCCCAAACTCCAAACCCCTAACCCAAACCCTAACCCTGATTCTCACACTACTTCCATTCTCAGAGTGAAGCAAGCCTACAATACAGCTATACTATGCGTGAGATGAGGCTCCACCTGAGTCCTGCATGTAGGTCCTTTCCCAAGGATCAGGGAACGATTTTGTGCTTTCGTGGAGACTCCGACAGCACCCTTCTCACCGTAGATAAAACAGGTCCTGTGCCCTTAAACTAACAGCTAAATCTCAGCCCTAACACTAACACTAACCCCTAACCGTAAACATAAGCTCCGACCGTAACGCTGAACACGAACTCTAAAACCTTACCCTAAACCTAAGCCCTAACCCTAACACTAACCCCTAAACATAACACTAACCATGAACCCTAAACCTAACCCTAACCATAACACTTAACGCTAACCCTAAAGCCTACACGAAGACTTATTCCTAACACTAACAAAAACCCTAGCCCTTAGTCTTGATCCTTACCATTAACCCTCACACTAGCCCTTAACCCTAACCCTAATCCTAATCTTTAACCCTAAAGCTAAAACTTAAGCCTAACACAGTACCAAATGCTAAACCTTAACCTTAACCCTAACCCTAAAACATAACCATAAACCTGACTGTAACTGTTAAACCTAACACTAACCTTTAACCCTAACCACTGACCTTAAGAACGCACCCTAACACTAACCTTCATCCCTAAACATTACCATAAACCTACCCCTAAATCTAATTCTCAGACTTCTTGCTTTCTCAGAGTTTAGAAAGCCTACAATTCTCCCATGTCATGAGTAAAAGGAGGCTCTGCCACTGTGTCCTGCAAGAAACCCGGGGGCCCATAACTACTGCATGATAGAGCGGGTTCCCAGTGGCAATCCTAGTCCCTAACCCCCCCCCTCCTGGTGAAGACAGGGCCCGTGCGCTAAGCAAAAAAACTATCCCTAACAGATAACCCTAATTCCAAACATAAAACCTAACCCTGATCCTGTTACTCACCTTAAAACATAAACCTAACCATAACCCTAATTTATCCCCTTATCTTAACGTTAATGCATAGCACCCAAAGAAGAAGCCCTATCCCAAAATTCTAAACCTAACCCCTAGCCATAACCATAACACCTCATCCATATTCTAAAGTGCCAACCCTAAACTTCAACCTACCATCAACCCTAACCCTAACCCTAACCCCTAACCCTAAGCCGTCACCCTAACACTAATCTTCATCCCTAAACCGTGCCGTAATCCTAACCCTAAATCTAATTCTCAGACTTCTTGCTTTCTCAGAGTTTTGAAAGCCTACAATCCTACTAAGCCATGCATGAAAGCCCGCTCTGCCACAGTGTCCTGCAGGAAACCAGAGGCCCATACACTGCATACGATAGAGTAGGTTACCAGCGACCATCACAGGCCCCTATCTTTGCCTCCTAGTGCATACAGGGCCCGTGCCCTAAGCATAAACCCTACCCCTCACCCATAAGCCTAACCCAGAACATAACACCTAACCCTGATCATACTGCTCACCTTAAGAGGTAAAGCTCACCATAACCCTAACTTTAACACCTTATATTAACGTTAATGCATGACACCCTGAGAACAAGCACTATACTGTAATTCTAACGCTAACACCTAGCCATAACCATAACACCTGATCCCTAATTCTGAAACGCCAACCCTAACCTTAACCCTACCAACAACACTAACACTAACCCTAAGCCCTTACCCTAAACCTACGCATAAAAATAACCCTAACCGTTGATCCTTAGTCATAACCCCTAACCTTAACCCTAACCCTTAACCCTAATCCCAAGCCTAACCATTAAACATAACCCTAACACTTAACCCTAAACCTAACCTTTACCTTAATGCCTAGAGATCTAACCCTAACACTGACTTACAGTTAACACTAAACCTAACCCCCCAATGTTAACCTTAAACCTGAACCATAAACCTAACCCTTAACCCTAATCCTATCCCTAACCCCCTAACCCTAACCCTAACTGTTAACCCTCACCCTAACCCTTAACCCTGACCCTAACCCTAAACCTGAACCCTAACCCTAAGCCTAACCCTTAACCCTAACCCTATCCCTTAACCCTAACGCCTAACCCTAACGCTAACTCCAAACCTAAACCTTACCCTGGCCCCCTAAACCAGACTTAACACCTAACCCGTAACACTAACTCTAACCCTAACCACTAATCCCTAGCACCTAACCCTGACTCCAAACCTAACCCCTAACTCGAAACCCCTAACCCCAACCCTAACCCTAATTCTCACACTACTTCCATTCCCGAGTGAAGCAAGCCTACAATACAGCCATGCCATGTGTGAGATGAGGCTCCGCCTGAGTCCTGCATGTAGGTCTTGTCCCAGGGCCCAGGGAATGATGTTGTGCTTTCGTGATGACTCCGACCGCACCCCTATCACCGTAGATTAACCAGGTCCTGTGCCCTTAAACTGACCGCTAAATCTAAGCCTACCATCAACCCTAACCCCTGACCCTGAACCTAAGCCCCGAGCCTAAAGCCCAACACTAACTCTAAACCCTTACCCTAAACCTAATCCTTAACCCTAATGCTAACCCCTAAACGTAACCCTAACCGTGGACAGTAAACCTAACCCTAACCTCTAACACAAACCCTAACACATAACTCGAACCCTAAAACTAACCCTAACCCTTAACCCTAAACCTAAACCCTAACCCTAACTCTTAACCTTAACCTAACCGTTAACTCTCACGCTAACCTTTAATCCTAACCCTAATCCTAATCTTCAACCCGAAACCTAACACTTAACCCTAACCCTGTACCTAACCCTAACCCTATACCAAACCCTAACCCCTCATCTTAACCCTAACCGTAAACCTCAAACCTAAACCGAACTGTAACCGTTAAACCTAAGAGTAACCTTTAACGCTAACCCTAATCCCTAACCCTAAGCCCTCACCCTAACACTAAACTTCATCCTTAACCCTAACCATAATACTAACCCTAAATCTAATTCTCAGACTTCTTGCTTTCTTAGAGTTTAGAAAGCCTGCAATCCTCCCATGCCATGCGTGAAAGGAGGCTCTACCACTGTGTCCTGCATCAAACCCACGGGCCCATACCCAGAGTATGATACAGTGGGATCCTGGTGACAATCCCAGCCCCCTTAGCTCCCCCCACCCCCGATTAAGACAGACAGGGCCCGTGCGCTAAGCATAAACAATACCTGTAACAGATATCCCTCACCCTGAACATAACACCTAACCCTGTTCCTATTTCTCCCCTTAACACGGAAACCTCACCGTGAGCCTAACTTTAACCTCTTATCCTAACGTTAGTGCATAACCCATTCCCTGAGAACAACCCCTATCCCATAATTCTAACCCTATATCCTAGTCATCACTGTAACACCAAATCCCTAACCCTAATTCTAAACCGCTAACTCTAACCGTAACCCTGCCTACAACCCTAACACTGACAGTAACAGTTACTTCTAACCCCAACGCTATGCCTAACAAAAACCCTTAACCCTTCACCCTAACCCCTAAGCCTTACCCTAACCCTTAACCCTAATCCTAATCCTATCCATTCAACCTAACCCTAGCTCTTAAAGCTAACCCTAAACCTTACCCTCACGACTAGACCTAACCCTGACACTAACCTAACACCTAACCCTAACCATAACCCCTACAGCTAACCTTAACCCTGAATCCTAAACCTAACCCTAACACTGAACCCTCACTATATCCCCAACCTCTAAGCCTAATCGTAACCGTTAACCCTGACCCTAACACTTAAACTGGACCATAACACTAAACATTAACCCTAACACTAAACTTTAACCCTAAAACTGAGCCCAACCCTTAACCCTAATCCTATCCTTTTACCCTAAACCTAACCCCGAAACCTAACCCTAACACTAACCCCAATCCTAATTCTAACCATACCCCTTCATAAAACACTAACTCCTAACCCTAACACTTACCAAAAACCCTAATCGCTAATCCCTAACACTAACACTTAACCTTTACCGTAACCGTTAACCCTCACCCTAACCCTTAACACTGACCCTAACCTTAACCTTTAATCTAAGCCTCACACTTAACCCTAACAGTAAGGAAAACCCTTACGCCAACCTTATCCCTTATCCCTAACCCTAACACTACAGCTAAAAATAACACTAACCTTTGATCCTTAAACCTAACCCCTAACACTTACTTTAACCCCAAACCCTAACCCTAATCCTAAGCATTAAACCTAACCCTACCTCTTAACCCTTACTCTAACGCCTAGATCTAACCCTAAATCTAACCTACCACCTAATCCTAACCTTAAGCCCTAATGCTAACTCTAACCCTGAACCCTAAACCTACCCGTAAACCCTTAACACTAACCCTATCCATAAAATTTAACCCTGACCCTAACCATTACCCGCACCCAAACATTTAACCCTGACCCTAACCCTAATCCTTAACGATAAACTTAACACTAAACCCCAACCCTAAGTCCAACACTTAACCCTAATCCTAACCCTAGACCCTAAGCCTAACCCTAACCCCAACCTGAACCCTTAATCTTGACCCTTACCCTTAACCCTCACACTAACCCTACTCCTAATTTTAACCATGAAGCTAACACTGAAGCCTACCCCTGTGCCAAACGCTAAACCCAAACCTTAACCCTAACCCTGAGACTTAACCGTAAACCTAACTGTAACTGTTAAACCTAACACTAACCTTTAACCCCAACCCCTAACCCAAGACCCCACCCTGACACTAATCTTCATCCCTAAACATTACCAGAATCCCACCCCTAAATCTAATTCTCAGAGTTCTTGCTTTCTCAGAGTTTAGAAAGCCTACAATCTTCCCATGCCATGAGTAAAAGGGGGCTCTGCCACTGTGTCCTGCATGAAACCCAGGAGCCCATACCCAGCGTACGATAGAGTGGGTTCCCGGGGACAATCCCATCCCCCTAACCCCCGCCCCCCGCCCAGTGCAGACAGGGCCCGTACGCTAAGTATAAACACTACCCCTAACAGATAACCCTCACCCTGACATAACACCTAACCCTGATGCTATTGCTCACCTTAAAACATAAACCTCCCCGTAACCCTAACTTAGCCCCTTAACTTAACGTGAATGCATAACACCTTGAGAAGAAGCCCTATCCCGTAATTCTAATCCTAAACCATAGTCATAACCGTAACACCTCATCCCTAATTCTAAAACGTCAACCCTAACCTTCACCCTACCAGCAACCCTAACCCTAACCCTAACCCCTAACCCTAAGCTCTCACCATAACCACTAATCTTCATCCCTAAACCGTGCCGTAATCCTAACCCGAAATCTAATTCTCAGACTTCTTGCTTTCTCAGAGTTTTGAAAGCCTACAATCCTACTAAGCCATGCATGAAAGCCGGCTCTGCCACAGTGTCCTGCATGAAACCCAGAGGCCCATACACTGCGTACGATAGAGTGGGTTCCCAGCGACCATCACAGACCCCTAACTTCGCCTCCTAGTGCATACAGGGCCCGTGCCCTAAGGATAAACCCTACCCCTCACCCATAACCCTAACCCAGAACATAACACCTAACCCTGATCCTACTGCTCACCTTAACAGGTAAAGCTCACCGTAACCCTAACTTTAACCCCTTATCTTAACGTTAATGCATGACACCCTGAGAACAAGACCTATACCGTAAATCTAACCCTAACTCCTAGCCATAACCATAACACCTAATCCCTAATTCTGAAACGCCAACCCTAACCTTAACCCTACCAACAACACTAACACTAACCCTAACCCCTTACGCTAACCCTACGCCTAAAAATAACCCTAACCGTTGATCCTTAGTCATAACCCCTAACCTTAACCCTAACTCTTAACCCTAATCCCAATCCTAACCATTAAACATAACCGTAACTCTTAACCCTAACCCTGACCTTTACCCTAATGCCTAGAGATCTAACCCCCACGCTGACCTACAGTTAAGACTAACCCTAAGCCCCTAACGCTAACCTTAAACCTGAACCATACACCTGACCTTAACCCTAAACCTATCCCTAACCCCCTAACCCTAACCCTAACTGTAAAACCTCACCCTAACCCTTAACCCTGACCCTAACCCTAAACCTGAACCCTAACCCTAAAGCTAACCCTTAACCCTAACCCTATCCCTTAACCCTAACGCCTAACCCTAACGCTAACTCCAAACCTAAACCTTACCCTGGCCCCCTAAACCAGACTTAACACCTAACCCGTAACACTAACTCTAACTCTAACCACTAATCCCTAGCACCTAACCCTGACTCCAAACCTAACCCCTAACTCGAAACCCCTAACCCCAACCCTAACCCTAATTCTGACACTACTTCCATTCCCGAGTGAAGCAAGCCTACAATACAGCCATGCCATGTGTGAGATGAGGCTCCGCCTGAGTCCTGCATGTAGGTCTTGTCCCAGGGCCCAGGGAATGATGTTGTGCTTTCGTGATGACTCCGACCGCACCCCTCTCACCGTAGATTAACCAGGTCCTGTGCCCTTAAACTGACTGATAAATCTAAGCCCTACCACCAACCCTAACCCCTGACCCTGAACCTAAGCCCCGAGCCTAAAGCCCAACACTAACTCTACACCCTTACCCTATACCTAAACCTTAACCCTAATGCTAACCCCTAAACGTAACCCTAACCGTGGACAGTAAACCTAACCCTAACCTCTAACACAAACCCTAACACATAACTCGAACCCTAAAACTAACCCTAACCCTTAACCCTAAACCTAAACCCTAACCCTAACTCTTAACCTTAACCCTAACCGTTAACTCTCACGCTAACCTTTAATCCTAACCCTAATCCTAATCTTCAACCCGAAACCTAACACTTAACCCTAACCCTGTACCTAACCCTAACCCTATACCAAACCCTAACCCCTCATCTTAACCCTAACCGTAAACCTCAACCCTAAACCGAACTGTAACCGTTAAACCTAAGAGTAACCTTTAACGCTAACCCTAATCCCTAACCCTAAGCCCTCACCCTAACACTAAACTTCATCCATAACCCTAACCAGAATTCTAACCCTAAATCTAATTCTCAGACTTCTTGCTTTCTTAGAGTTTAGAAAGCCTGCAATCCTCCCATGCCATGCGTGAAAGGAGGCTCTACAACTGTGTCCTGCATGAAATCCACGGGCCCATACCCAGAGTCCGATACAGTGGGATCCTGGTGACAATCCCAGTCCCCTAACCTCCCCCCACCCCCGCCTAAGGCAGACAGGGCCCGTGCGCTAAGCATAAACAATACCTGTAACAGATATCCCTCACCCTGAACATAACACCTAACCCTGTTCCTATTTCTCCCCTTAACACGGAAACCTCACCGTGAGCCTAACTTTAACCTCTTATCCTAACGTTAGTGCATAACCCATTCCCTGAGAACAACCCCTATCCCATAATTCTAACCCTGTCTCCTAGTCATCACTGTAACACCTAATCCCTAACCCTAATTCTCAACCACTAACTCTAACCGTAACCCTGCCTACAACCCTAACACTGACAGTAACAGTTACTTCTAACCCCAACGCTATGCCTAACAAAAACCCTTAACCCTTCACCCTAACCCCTAAGCCTTACCCTAACCCTTAACCCTAATCCTAATCCTATCCATTCAACCTAACCCTAGCTCTTAAAGCTAACCATAAACCTTACCCTCACGACTAGACCTAACCCTGACACTAACCTAACACCTAACCCTAACCATAACCCCTACAGCTAACCCTAACCCTGAACCCTAAACCTAACCCTAACACTGAACCCTCACTATATCCCCAACCTCTAAGCCTAATCCTAACCGTTAACCCTCACCCTAACACTTAAACTGGACCATAACACTAAAGATTAACCCTAACACTAAACTTTAACCCTAAACCTGAGCCCAACCCTTAACCCTAATCCTATCCTTTTACCCTAAACCTAACCCCGAAACCTAACCCTAACACTAACCCCAATCCTAATTCTAACCATACCCCTTCATAAAACACTAACTCCTAACCCTAACACTTACCAAAAACCTTAATCGCTAATCCCTAACACTAACGCTTAACCTTTACCGTAATCGTTAACCCTCACCCTAACCCTTAACACTGACCCTAACCTTAACCTTTAATCTAAGCATGACCCTTAACCCTAACAGTAAGGAAAACCTTCACGCCAACCTTATCCCTTATCCCTAACCCTAACACTACAGCTAAAAATAACACTAACCTTTGATCCTTAAACCTAACCCCTAACACTTACTTTAACCCCAAACCCTAACCCTAATCCTAAGCATTAACCTAACCCTATCTCTTAACCCTTACTCTAACGCCTAGATCTAACCCTAAATCTAACCTACCACCTAATCCTAACCTTAAGCCCTAATGCTAACTCTAACCCTGAACCCTAAACCTACCCGTAAACCCTTAACACTAACCCTATCCATAAACCTTAAATCTGACCCTAACCATTACCCGCACCCAAACATTTAACCCTGACCCTAACCCTAATCCTTAACGATAAACTTAACACTAAACCCCAACCCTAAGCCCAACACTTAACCCTAATCCTAACCCTTGACCCTAAGCCTAACCCTAACCCCTAACCCGAAACCTAAGCCTAACCCCAACCTGAACCCTTAATCTTGACCCTTACCCTTAACCCTCACACTAACCCTACTCCTAATCTTTAACCATGAAGCTAACACTGAAGCCTACCCCTGTGCCAAACGCTAAACCCAAACCTTAACCCTATCCCTGAGACTTAACCGTAAACCTAACTGTAACTGTTAAACCTAACGCTAACCTTTAACCCCAACCCCTAACCCAAGACCCCACCCTGACACTAATCTTCATCCCTAAACATTACCAGAATCCTACCCCTAAATCTAATTCTCAGAGTTCTTGCTTTCTCAGAGTTTAGAAAGCCTACAATCCTCCCATGCCATGAGTAAAAGGGGGCTCTGCCACTGTGTCCTGCATGAAACCCAGGAGCCCATACCCAGCGTACGATAGAGTGGGTTCCCGGGGACAATCCCATCCCCCTAACCCCCGCCCCCCGCCCAGTGCAGACAGGGCCTGTACGCTAAGTATAAACACTACCCCTAACAGATAACTCTCACCCTGAACATAACACCTAACCCTGATCCTATTACTCACCTTAAAACATAAACCTCCCCGTAACCCTAACTTAGCCCCTTAACTTAATGTGAATGCATAAAACCTTGAGAAGAAGCCCTATCCCGTAATTCTAATCCTAAACCATAGTCATAACCGTAACACCTCATCCCTAATTCTAAAACGTCAACCCTAACCTTCACCCTACCAGCAAACCTAAACCTAACCCTAACCCTTAACCCTAAGCCCTCACCCTAACCACTAATCTTCATCCCTAAACCGTGCCGTAATCCTAACTCGAAATCTAATTCTCAGACTTCTTGCTTTCTCAGAGTTTTGAAAGCCTACAATCCTACTAAGCCATGCATGAAAGCCGGCTCTGCCACAGTGTCCTGCATGAAACCCAGAGGCCCATACACTGCGTACGCTAGAGTGGGTTCCCAGCGACCATCACAGACCCCTAACTTCACCTCCTAGTGCATACAGGGCCCGTGCCCTAAGGATAAACCCTACCCCTCACCCATAACCCTAACCCAGAACATAATACCTAACCCTGATCCTACTGCTCACCTTAACACGTAAACCTCACCGTAACCTTGACTTTAACCCCTTATCCTAACGTTAATGCATCACACCCTGAGAACAAGCCCTATAGTGTAATTCTAACCCTAACTCCTAGCTATAACCATAACACCTAATCCCTAATTCTGAAACGCCAACCCTAACCTTAACCCTACCAACAACACTAACACTAACCCTAACCCCTTACCCTAACCCTACGCCTAAAAATAACCCTAACCTTTGATCCTTAGTCATTACCCATAACCTTAACCCTAACCCTCAACCCTAATCCCAATCCTTAACCATTAAACTTAACCCTAACTCTTAACCTTAACCCTAACCTTTACCCTAATGCCTAGAGATCTAACCCCAACACTGACCTACAGTTACACTAACCCTACCCTCTAATGCTAACCTTAAACCTGAACTATACACCTGACCCTTAACCCTAACCCTATCCCTAACCCCCTTACCCTAACTCTAACTGTTAACCCTCACCCTAACCCTCAACCCTGACCCTAACCTTAAACCTTAATCCTAACCATGCGTTTGATGAGCCTCTGCCTTTGTCCTGCGTGACAGTTGAAGCCCAACACCCAGGGTAAGATGAAGTGGGGTCGCAGCCTTGCTCCACACCCACAGTGCCCCGTACATTAGACGGGGCCCGTGCCCTAACACACACCGTTAAACGTAAGCCCTAACCCTATCACTAAACCAAACCCTTAGTAAGCCCTGAATCTAACTCCTAGCAGTAACCCTAATCCCTGACCCTTACTCTTGCCTCTCACCGTAAACCTAAACCCAACCACTAAACATAATCCTATTCTCTAACCCTAACAGTAATCCTAATCTTAATTCTAACCTAAAACCCTAACCCCTAAACCTAATCCTAGTCCCTAACACCTAACCTTAACCTAAACCGAATTCCAATTCTCAGAGTTCTTCAATTCAAAAACTTAAAAAAAAGCCTACAATCCACCAATGCCGTGTCTGAGATGAGGGTCCGCCCCTATGTCCTGCATGACAGGCAGGCGCCAATGCCCAGGGTACTATGGAGTGGAGTCCTGGGGTCTGTAGGCTTGCTAAACTCCAGTTTGGAAGAATTGCTATAGTCATATATAAGGACGCTTACATTTACTTATAGAAAGCAACTATTGGTGTGTGATTTGTAGGCTTGCCTTACTCTAGTTTGGATGAAGAAGCTGAATCATATGTAGGAATATTAGCTTTGAGTTAGAGGAAGCATCTATGGGAGGTGCTTTTTTGGCTTGTTAAACTCTGGTTTGGAAGAAGTTTGAGAGTCTTATATAGGAACGATATCATTCATTCAGAGAAAGCAATTATAGGGAGTTGTTTTGTAGGCTTGCTAAGCTCTAGTTTGGAGGAAGGCGAGAGTCATATATAGGAACGCTTACGTTCACATAAAGCGTCTACGGGGGGACGGATTCTAGGCTTCCTAAACTCTAGCTTGGAAAAAGAGGACAGTTATGTATAGGAACTCTCGGCGGGGGATTTGTAGCATTGCTAAAATCTTAGATTGGAAAAGTTGCGAGAGTCTTACATAGGAATGTTAACATTCACTCAATGAAAGCAACTATAAGGGGTGCTTTCCAGGCTGGCTACACTCTAATTTGGAAAAAGTGCGACAGTCATATATAGGAAGGCTTATATTCACTCAGACAAAGCAATTATGTGTAGGTGTATAGTAGGCATGCTAACTCTAGTTCGGAAAATTTCGAGAGCCATGTATAGGAAAGCTTACAGTAACTTAGAGAAAGCAACGAACAGGGGTAGAGTGTAGGCTTGCTAAACTCTAGTTTGGAGGAAGTGCCATAGTCATATATAGGAACGCTTAAATTCATTCAGAGAAAACAGCTGTCAGGGATTGGTTTGTAGACTTAACTCTAGTTTGGAAGAAGTGCGAGAGACATATATAGGAATGTTTACATTGACTCAAAGAAAGCAACTATGGAGGAGTGTTATTTTGGCATGCCAGATGCTAGTTAAGAAGAGGTACAAGACTCATATATAGGAACGCTTACATTCACACAGCGAGAGCAACTACGGAGTAGTGTCAAGTAGACATGTTAAAGTCTAGCTTGGGAGAAGTTCCAGAGTCCTATATAGGAAAGGTAACAGCCACTTTGAAAAAGCAAGTCTTGGCGGGTGGTTTGTAGGCCTGCAAAACCCTGTTTTGGTTGAAGTGTGAGAATCATATATGAGAACGCTTACATTCACTCAGAGAAAGCAACGATGGGGTTGTTTGTAGGCTTACTAAACTGCAGTTTGGAAGAAGCACGAGAATCACATATAGGAGCACATACATTTTGACGCACTGAAAGTAACTATGGGGTGGTGTTTTATAGGCATGCTAAACTCTAGTTTGGACGAAGTTTGAGAATCACATATAAGAAAGCTTAGAGTCACTTAGAGAAAGCAAATCTCTGGGTGTGGAATGTAGGCCTGCTAAACTCTATTTTGGTTTAAGAGTGAGAGTCATATATGGGAAGGCTTACATTCCCTCAGAGAAAGCAACGACGGCGTGGTGGTTTGTAGGCATACTAAACTCTAGTTTGGAAGAAGTAGGAGAATGATATATGGGAACGCTTACATTCACGTAGAGAAAGCAATTATGGGGTGGCGTTTTTGTAGCCATGCTAATCTCTAGTTTGGAAGAAGTTAAGGAGTAATATATAGGAAAGGGTATAGTCATAGAAACCAACTCTCGGGGGATGTTTTGTACACCTGCAAAACTCCAGTTTGAAAGTGGGGGAGAGTCATATTGGGGACCGCGTGCATTCACTCAGAGAAATCAACGATGGGATTGTGATTTGTAGGCATAGTCAACTCTAGTTTGGAAGAAGTACGAGAATCGTATATAGGAACGCTTACCTTCACGCAGAGAAAGCAACTATGGAGTGATGTTTGTATGCCTACTAAAATATAGTTTGGAGGAAGTTCGAGAGCCATATCTGGGAAGCTTACAGTCACTTAGAGAAAGCAGCTCTCGGGGGTGTTTCGTAGGCCTGCTAAACTCTATTTTCAATGAAGTGTTAGAATAATATATGGGAACTCAGTGAAAGCAACGTTGTGGTTGTGGTTCCTAGGCAAACTAACCTGTAATTTGGAAGAAGCAAGAGAATCACATGTAGAACCGCTTACATTCCAGCACCGAATGCAACTATGGGGTGGTGTTTTGTAGGCTTGCAAAACTCTAGTTTGGACGAAGTTTGAGAGTCATATATAGGAAAGTTTACAGTCACGTAGAGAAAGCAACTCTCTGGATGTGGAATGTAGAGTTATTTTGGTTGAAATAGAGTTATTTTGGTTGAAGTGTGAGAGTCATATATGGGAACGCTTACATTCACTCAGAGAAAACAACGTTTGGGTGGTGGTTTGTAGGGCATACTAAACTGTAGTTTGGAAGAAGTACGAGAGTCCTATATAGGAACACTTACATTCACGCAGAGAAAGCACTTATGGCGTCAGGTTTTGTAGGCATGCTAAACTGCAGTTTGGAAGAAGTTGGAGAACCTTATACAGGAAAGATTACCGTCACCTAGGGAAAGCAACTCTCGGGAGATTTTTTTGTACACATGCTAAACTCTAATTTGGATGAAGTGTGAGAGTCAAACATGGGACCGCTTACATTCCCTCAGAGAAACAACACTGGGGTGGTTTTTGTAGGCATACTAAATAGTTTGGAAGAAGTACGAGAATGATATTTGGGAACGCTTACATTCACACAGAGAAAGCAACTACGGGGTGGTGTTTTGTAAGCATGCTATAGTTTGGAAGAAGTTCTAAACCTGAACAGTCACTTAGAGAAAGCAACTCTTGGTGGGTGATTTTTAGGTCTGCTAAATTGTATTTTGAAAGAAGTACCAGAGTCATATATACTAATGCTTACATTCATGCAAAGAAAAAACCATGGGGTGATGTTTTGTGGGCATGTTAACCTGTAGTTTGGAAGAAGTTGGAGAGTCTTATTTAGGAAAGCTTACAGTCACCTAGAGAAAGCAACTCTCGGGAGAGCCTTTCTTGGCCTGCTAAACTCTACTTTGCATCAATTGTGAGAGTCAAACATGGGAATGCTTTCATTCATTCAGAGAATGCAACGTTTGGGTGGTGGTTTGTAGGCATTCTAAACTGTATTTTGGAGGAAGTACGAGAGTCATGTATATGAACGCTTACATTCAGGCAGAGAAAGCAATTCTGGGGTCGTATTTTGTTGGCATGCTAAACTGTGGTTTGGAAGAAGTTCGAGAGTCTTATATAGGAAAGATTACAGTGACACAGAGAAAACAACTCTCGGAAGTTTATTGGTAGGCCTGCTAAACTCTAACTTGGATGAAATGTGAGAACGCTTGCATTCATTCACTCAGAGAAGGAAACATCGTGATGGTTTGAAGGCATAATAACTGTAGTTGGGAAGAAGTAGGAGAGTCATATATATGAACCGTTACATTCACGCAGAGAACGCAACTGTGGGGTGGCGATGTATGCATGTTAATCTGTAGTTTGGAGGAAGTGCGAGAGTCATATCTGGGGAAAATTACAGTCACTTAGAGAAAGGAACCATCTTGGGCTGGTTTGTAGATCTGCTAAATTCTATTTGGGAAACAGAGTGTGAGTCATATATGGGAACGCTTATGTTCACTCAGAGAAAGCAACCACGGTGTGGTGTTTTGTTGGCATGGTGTAGTTTGAAAGAAGTTGGAGATTCTTATATAGGAAAGTTTACAGTCACCTAGAGAAAGCAACTCACGGGGTGTTGTTTGTAGGCCTGCTAAACTCTAATTTAGATGAAGTGAGAGAGGCATATATATGAACGCTTATATTGATGCAGAGAGAGCAACTATGGGGTGGTTTTTTGTAGCCATGCTAAAATATAATTTGGAAGAAGTTCGAAAACAGTCACTTAGAGAAAGCAACTCTCGGCGGTTGATTTTTCGGTGGGCTAAATTGCATTTTGAAAGAAGTACCAGAGTCATATATACAAACGCTTACATTCATGCAGAGAAAGGAACTGTGGGGTGGTGTTTTCTAGGCATGCTAAACTCTAGTTTGGACGAAGTTTGAGAATCACATATAAGAAAGCTTAGAGTCGCTTAAAGCAAATCTCTGGGTGTGGAATGTAGGCGTGCCAAACTCTATTTTGGTTTCAGAGTGAGAGTCATATATGGGAAGGCTTACATTCACTCAGAGAAAGCAACGATGGTGTGGTGGTTTGTAGGCATACTGAACTCTAGTTTGGAAGAAGTAGGAGAATGATATATGGGAACGCTTACATTCATGCAGAGAAAGCAATTATGGGGTGGCTTTTGTGTAGCCATGCAAATCTCTATTTTGCAAGAAGTTAAAGAGAAATATATAGGAAAGCGTACCGTCATTTATAGAAACCAACTTTCGGGGGATGGTTTGTAGGCCGGCAAAACTCTACTTTGGAAGAAGGGGGAGAGTCATATGGGGGACTGGGTACATTCACTCGGAGAAATCAACGATGGGGTTGTGGTTTGTAGGCATACTAAACTCTAGTTTGGAAGAAGTACGAGAATCATATATAGGAACGCTTACATTCATGCAGAGAAAGCAACTATGGAGTGATGTTTGTATGCCTACTAAACGATAGTTTGGAGGATGTTCGAGAGTCATATCTGGAAAGCTTACAGTCATTTAGAGAAAGCAACTCTCTGGGGATGTTCCTAGGTCTGCTAAACTCTATTTTCAATGAAGTGTTAGAATCATATTCAGGAACGCTTACATTCACTCAGAGAAAGCAACGTTGGGGTGGCCGTTTTTGAGCATACTAAACTCTACTTTGGAAGAGGTACGAGAGACATAAATACGAACGCTTACATTAACACAGAGAAAGCAAATACGGGGTGCTGTAGTGCAGGCATGCTAAACTATAGATTGGAAGAAGTTCGAAAGCTGACAGTCACTTAGAGAAAGCAACTCTTGGCGGGTGATTTTTAGGTCTGCTAAATTGTATTTTGAAAGACGTACCAGAGTCATATATACAAACGCTTACATTCATGCAGAGAAAGAAACTATGGGGTGATGTGTTTTTGGCATGCTAAACTGCAGTTTGAAAGGAGTTCCAGAGTGTTATATAGGATAGCTTACAGTCACCTAGAGAAAGCAACACTCGGGACAGCTTTGCAAGCCTCTAAACACTAATTAGCAGCAATTGTGAGAGTCAAACATGGGAACGCTTACATTCACGGAGAGAACACAACGTTTGGGTGGTGGTTTGTAGGCATAATAACTGTAGTTCGGAAGAAGTAGGAGAGTCATATATATGAACGGTTACATTCACGCAGAGAAAGAAACTGTTGGGTGGTGTATGTACGCATGTTAATCTATACTTTGGAGGAAGTTCGAGAGTCATATCTGGGGAAAATTGCAGTCACTTAGAGAAAGCAACCATCGGGGGCCGTTTTGTAGATCTGCTAAATTCTATTTTGGAAGAAGAGTGAAAGTCATATGTGGGAACGCTTATGTTCACTCAGAGAAATCAACGATGGGGCAGTGTTTCGTTGGCATGCTAAACTGTAGTTTGGAAGAAGTTCGCGAGTCTTATATAAGAAAGCTTACAGTCACCTAGAGAAAGTAACTCTCGGCAGATTGTTTCTAAGCGTGCTAAACTCTAATTTGCATCAATTGTGAGAGTCAAACATGGGAACGCTTACATTCACTCAGAGAACGCAACGTTTGGGTGGTGGTTTGTAAGCATTCTAAACTGTATTTTGGAGGAAGTAGGAGAGTCATATATACGAATGCTTACATTCACGCAGAGAAAGCAACTCTGTGATCGTATTTTGTTGGCATGCTAAACTGTGGTTTGGAAGAAGTTCGAGAGCCTTACATAGGAAAGATTACAGTGACACAGAGAAAAACAAATCTCTGTAGTTTGTTGGTAGGTCTGCTAAACTGTAATTTGGATGAAGTGTGAGAACGCTTGCATTCACTCAGAGAAAGAACTTTGTCGTGGTGGTTTGTAGGAATAACAACTGTAGTTCGAAGAAGTAGGAGAGTCATATATGAACGGTTACATTCACGCAGAGAAAGCAACTGTGGGGTGGCGTATGTAATCATCATAATCTGTAGTTTGGAGGAAGTTCGAGAGTCATATCTGGGGAAAATTAGAGTCATTTAGAGAAAGGAACCATCGGGGGCTGGTGTGTAGGTCTGCTAAATTCTATTTTGGAAAAAGAGTGAGAGTCATAGATGGGAACGCTTATGTTGACTCACAGAAATCAACGATGGGGCGCTGTATTGTTGGCATGCTAAACTGTAGTTTGGAAGAAGTTCGAGAGTCTTATATAGGAAAGTTTACAGTCACCTAGAGAAAGCAACTCACAGGAGGTGGTTTGTAGGCCGCTAAACTCTAATTTGGATGAAGTGAAACAGGCATACATGGATACGCTTCATTCACTCAGAGAAAGGTAAATTGGGGTGCCGGTTTGTAGGTATACTAACTCCAGTTTGGAAGAAGTACTAGAGTGATATATATGAACGCTTATATGGACGCAGAGAAAGCAACTATGGGGTGGTGTTTTGTAGGCCTGCTAAAATATAGTTTGGAAGAAGTTCGAAAGCAGACAGTCATTTAGAGAAAGCAACTCTCGGCGGTTGATTTTGAGGTGTGCTAAATTGTATTTTGAAAGAAGTACCAGAGTCATATATTCAAACGCTTACATTCATGCAGAGAAAGGAACTGTGGGGTGGTGTTTTCTAGGCGTGCTAAACTCTAGTTTGGACGAAGTTTGAGAATCACATATAAGAAAGCTTAGAGTCGCTTAAAGCAAATCTCTGGGTGTGGAATGTAGGCGTGCTAAACTCTATTTTGGTTTCGGAGTGAGAGTCATATATGGGAAGGCTTACATTCACTCAGAGAAAGCAACGATGGTGTGGTGGTTTGTAGGCATACTGAACTCTAGTTTGGAAGAAGTAGGAGAATGATATATGGGAACGCTTACATTCATGCAGAGAAAGCAATTATGGGGTGGCTTTTGTGTAGCCATGCAAATCTCTATTTTGCAAGAAGTTAAAGAGAAACATATAGGAAAGCGTACCGTCATTTATAGAAACCAACTTTTGGGGGATGGTTTGTAGGCCTGCAAAACTCTACTTTGGAAGAAGGGGGAGAATCATATGGGGGACTGGGTACATTCACTCGGAGAAATCAACGATGGGGTTGTGGTTTGTAGGCATACTAAACTCTAGTTTGGAAGAAGGACGAGAATCATATATAGGAACGCTTACATTCATGCAGAGAAAGCAACTATGGAGTGATGTTTGTATGCCTACTAAACGATAGTTTGGAGGATGCTCGAGAGTCATATCTGGAAAGCTTACAGTCATTTAGAGAAAGCAACTCTCTGGGGGTGGTTCGTAGGCCTGCTAAACTCTATTTTCAATGAAGTGTTAGAATCATATGCAGGAACGCTTACATTCACTCAGAGAAAGCAACGTTGGGGTGGCCGTTTTTGAGCATACTAAACTCTACTTTGGAAGATGTACGAGAGACATAAATACGAACGCTTACATTAACACAGAGAAAGCAAATATGGGGCGCTGTAATGCAGGCATGCTAAACTATAGATTGGAAGAAGTTAGAAAGCTGACAGTCACTTAGAGAAAGCAACTCTTGGCGGGTGATTTTTAGGTCTGCTAAATTGTATTTTGAAAGACGTACCAGAGTCATATACAAACGCTTACATTCATGCAGAGAAAGAAACTATGGGGTGATGTGTTTTTGGCATGCTAAACTGCAGTTTGAAAGGAGTTCCAGAGTGTTATATAGGATAGCTTACAGTCACCTAGAGAAAGCAACACTCGGGACAGCTTTGCAAGCCTCTAAACACTAATTAGCAGCAATTGTGAGAGTCAAACATGGGAACGCTTACATTCACGGAGAGAACACAACGTTTGGGTGGTGGTTTGTAGGCATAATAACTGTAGTTCGGAAGAAGTAGGAGAGTCATATATATGAACGGTTACATTCACGCAGAGAAAGAAACTGTTGGGTGGTGTATGTACGCATGTTAATCTATACTTTGGAGGAAGTTCGAGAGTCATATCTGGGGAAAATTGCAGTCACTTAGAGAAAGCAACCATCGGGGGCCGTTTTGTAGATCTGCTAAATTCTATTTTGGAAGAAGAGTGAAAGTCATATGTGGGAACGCTTATGTTCACTCAGAGAAATCAACGATGGGGCAGTGTTTCGTTGGCATGCTAAACTGTAGTTTGGAAGAAGTTCGCGAGTCTTATATAAGAAAGCTTACAGTCACCTAGAGAAAGTAACTCTCGGCAGATTGTTTCTAAGCGTGCTAAACTCTAATTTGCATCAATTGTGAGAGTCAAACATGGGAACGCTTACATTCACTCAGAGAACGCAACGTTTGGGTGGTGGTTTGTAAGCATTCTAAACTGTATTTTGGAGGAAGTAGGAGAGTCATATATACGAATGCTTACATTCACGCAGAGAAAGCAACTCTGTGATCGTATTTTGTTGGCATGCTAAACTGTGGTTTGGAAGAAGTTCGAGAGCCTTACATAGGAAAGATTACAGTGACACAGAGAAAAACAAATCTCTGTAGTTTGTTGGTAGGTCTGCTAAACTGTAATTTGGATGAAGTGTGAGAACGCTTGCATTCACTCAGAGAAAGAACTTTGTCGTGGTGGTTTGTAGGAATAACAACTGTAGTTCGAAGAAGTAGGAGAGTCATATATGAACGGTTACATTCACGCAGAGAAAGCAACTGTGGGGTGGCGTATGTAATCATCATAATCTGTAGTTTGGAGGAAGTTCGAGAGTCATATCTGGGGAAAATTAGAGTCATTTAGAGAAAGGAACCATCGGGGGCTGGTGTGTAGGTCTGCTAAATTCTATTTTGGAAAAAGAGTGAGAGTCATAGATGGGAACGCTTATGTTGACTCACAGAAATCAACGATGGGGCGCTGTATTGTTGGCATGCTAAACTGTAGTTTGGAAGAAGTTCGAGAGTCTTATATAGGAAAGTTTACAGTCACCTAGAGAAGGCAACTCACAGGAGGTGGTTTGTAGGCCGCTAAACTCTAATTTGGATGAAGTGAAACAGGCATACATGGATACGCTTCATTCACTCAGAGAAAGGTAAATTGGGGTGCCGGTTTGTAGGTATACTAACTCCAGTTTGGAAGAAGTACTAGAGTGATATATATGAACGCTTATATGGACGCAGAGAAAGCAACTATGGGGTGGTGTTTTGTATTCCTGCTAAAATATAGTTTGGAAGAAGTTCGAAAGCAGACAGTCATTTAGAGAAAGCAACTCTTGGCGGTGGATTTTTAGGTCTGCTAAATTGTATTTTGAAAGAAGTACCAGTGTCATATATTCAAACGCTTACATTCATGCAGAGAAAAGAACTGTGGGGTGGTGTTTTCTAGGCATGCTAAACTCTAGTTTGGACGAAGTTTGAGAATCACATATAAGAAAGCTTAGAGTCGCTTAAAGCAAATCTCTGGGTGTGGAATGTAGGCGTGCTAAACTCTATTTTGGTTTCGGAGTGAGAGTCATATATGGGAAGGCTTACATTCACTCAGAGAAAGCAACGATGGTGTGGTGGTTTGTAGGCATACTGAACTCTAGTTTGGAAGAAGTAGGAGAATGATATATGGGAACGCTTACATTCATGCAGAGAAAGCAATTATGGGGTGGCTTTTGTGTAGCCATGCAAATCTCTATTTTGCAAGAAGTTAAAGAGAAACATATAGGAAAGCGTACCGTCATTTATAGAAACCAACTTTTGGGGGATGGTTTGTAGGCCTGCAAAACTCTACTTTGGAAGAAGGGGGAGAATCATATGGGGGACTGGGTACATTCACTCGGAGAAATCAACGATGGGGTTGTGGTTTGTAGGCATACTAAACTCTAGTTTGGAAGAAGGACGAGAATCATATATAGGAACGCTTACATTCATGCAGAGAAAGCAACTATGGAGTGATGTTTGTATGCCTACTAAACGATAGTTTGGAGGATGCTCGAGAGTCATATCTGGAAAGCTTACAGTCATTTAGAGAAAGCAACTCTCTGGGGGTGGTTCGTAGGCCTGCTAAACTCTATTTTCAATGAAGTGTTAGAATCATATGCAGGAACGCTTGCATTCACTCAGAGAAAGAACGTTGTCGTGATGGTTTGTAGGAATAAATGCTGTAGTTCAAAAGAAGTAGGAGAGTCATACATGAACGGTTACATTCACGAAGAGAAAGCAACTGTGGGGTGGCCTATGTAATCATCATAATCTAGTTTGGAGGAAGCTCGAGAGTCATATGTGGGAAAAATTAGAGTCACCTAGAGAATTGGAACCATCGGGTGTTGTGTAGGTCTGCTAAATTCTATTTTGGAAGAAGAGTGAGAGTCATATATGGGAACGCTTATGTTCACTCAGAGAAATCAACGATGGTGCGCTGTATTGTTGGCATGCTAAACTGTAGTTTGGAAGAAGTTCGAGAGTCTTATATAGGAAAGTTTATAGTCACCTAGAGAAAGCAACTCACAGGAGGTGGTTTGTGGGCCGCTAAACTCTAATTTGGATGAAGTGAAAGAGGCATACATGGATACGCTTCATTCACTCAGAGAAAGGTAAATTGGGGTGCCGGTTTGTAGGTATACTAACTCCAGTTTGGAAGAAGTACGAGAGTCATATATATGAACGCTTATATGGACGCAGAGAAAGCAACTACGGGGTGGTGTTTTGTAGGCATGATAAAATATAATTTGGAAGAAGTTCGAAAGCTGACAGTGACAGAGAATGCAACTCTCGGCGGTTGATTTTGAGGTGTGCTAAATTGTATTTTGAAAGAAGTACCAGAGTCATATATAAAATCTGTTACATTTATGCTGAGAAAAACTATGTGGTGATGTTTTGTTGGCGTGCTGAAATGTAGTTTCGAAAAAGTTCGACAGTCTTTTATAGGAAAGCTTACTGTCCGCTAGAGGAAGCAACTTTCGAGAGATTGTTTGTAAGCCTGTTAAACTCTACCTTGCACCATTTGTGACTGTCATACATGGGAACGCTAACATTCTCTCAGAGAACTTAACTTTTGGGTGGTTGTTTGTAAGCATACTAAACTGTATTTTGGAAGAAGTAGCAGAGTCATATATGTGAGTGCTTACATTCACGCAGAGAGGGCAACTATGGGGTGGTGTTTTGTAGGCATGCAAATCTCTAGTTGCGAAGAAGTTAAGAGTAATAGGAAAGCTTACAGTCTCACAGAGAAAGCAACCCTTGGGGGCCGGTTTGTAGTTCTGCTAAATTCTATTTTGGATGAAGTGTGAATCATAAACGGGAATGCTAACATTCACTCAGAGAAAGCAGGGTTGCGGTGGTGATTTTTAGTCACACTAAACTGGAGTTTGGAGGAAGTACGAGAATAAAAGAATGCTTACATTCACTCAGAAAAAGCAACGTTGTGGAGGTGGTTGGTAGGTGTACTATACTTTGGAAGAAGTACGAGCGTGATGCATAGGAACGCTTACATTCACGCAAACTATGGGGTGGCCTTTTGTTGGCATGCTAAATTATGTTCCAAAGTCATATATAGGAAACCTTATAGTGAGAGAAAGCAACTCTCGGGCGGTGTTTTGTAGGTCAGGCAAATTGCATTTTGAAAGCAGTCCGAGATTCATATAAGGGAAGGCCTATATCCACTCAGAGAAAGCAATGTTAGGCTGGTGGTTTGTAGGCATACTAAACTGTATTTTGGAACTCGTATGTATGACTCTCACACTTGATCCAAATTAGAGTTCACCAGGCCTATAAACCACATCCTGAGAGTTGCTTTCTCTAGGTGAATGTAAGCTTTCCTATGTAAAACTCTCGAACTTCTTCCAAACTAAAGTTTAGCATGCCAACAATACACCACCGCATCGTTGCTTTCTCTGAGTGAACATAAGAATTCCCTTATATGAATCACTTTTTCCAAAATAGAATTTAGCAGACCTACAAACCAGTCCCCGATGGTTGATTTAGCTATGTGACTGTAATTTTCCCCAGATATGACTCTCAAACTTCCTCCAAAGTATAGATTAACATGCGTACATACACCACCCAACAGTTTCTTTCTCTGCGTGAATGTAACTGTTCATATACATGACTCTCCTACTTCTTCCGACCTACAGTTATTATGCCTACAAACCACCACCCAAACGTTGTGTTCTCTCCGTGAATGTAAGCGTTCCCATATTTGACTCACAATTGCTGCTAATTAGTGTTTAGAGGCTTGCAAAGCTGTCCCGAGTGTTGTTTTCTCTAGGTGACTGTAAGCTATCCTATATAACGCTCTGGAACTCCTTTCAAACTGCAGTTTAGCATGCCAACAACATGTCTCCCCATAGTTTCTTTCTCTGCATGAATGTAAGCGTTTGTATATATGACTCTGGTACGTCTTTCAAAATACAATTTAGCAGACCTAAAAATCACCCGCCAAGAGTTGCTTTCTCTAAGTGACTGTCAGCTTTCGAACTTCTTCCAATCTATAGTTTAGCATGCCTGCACTACAGCACCCCGTATTTGCTTTCTCTGTGTTAATGTAAGCGTTCGTATTTATGTCTCTCGTACGTCTTCCAAAGTAGAGTTTAGTATGCTCAAAAACGGCCACCCCAACGTTGCTTTCTCTGAGTGAATGTAAGCGTTCCTGCATATGATTCTAACACTTCATTGAAAATAGAGTTTAGCAGGCCTACGAACCATCCCCAGAGAGTTGCTTTCTCTAAATGACTGTAAGCTTTCCAGATATGACTCTCGAACATCCTCCAAACTATCGTTTAGTAGGCATACAAACATCACTCCATAGTTGCTTTCTCTGCATGAATGTAAGCGTTCCTATATATGATTCTCGTACTTCTTCCAAACTAGAGTTTAGTATGCCTACAAACCACAACCCCATCGTTGATTTCTCCGAGTGAATGTACCCAGTCCCCCATATGAGTCTCCCCCTTCTTCCAAAGTAGAGTTTTGCAGGCCTAGAAACCATCCCCCGAAAGTTGGTTTCTATAAATGACGGTACGCTTTCCTATATATTACTCTTTAACTTCTTGCAAAATAGAGATTTGCATGGCTACAAAAAAGCCACCCCATAATTGCTTTCTCTGCATGAATGTAAGCGTTCCCATATATCATTCTCCTACTTCTTCCAAACTAGAGTTCAGTATGCCTACAAACCACCACACCATCGTTGCTTTCTCTGAGTGAATGTAAGCCTTCCCATATATGACTCTCACTCTGAAACCAAAATAGAGTTTGGCACGCCTACATTCCACACCCAGAGATTTGCTTTAGCGACTCTAAGCTTTCTTATATGTGATTCTCAAACTTCGTCCAAACTAGAGTTTAGCATGCCTAGAAAACACCACCCCACAGTTGCTTTCTCTGCATGAATGTAAGCGTTTGTATATATGACTCTGGTACTTCTTTCAAAATACAATTTAGCACACCGAAAAATCAACCGCCGAGAGTTGCTTTCTCTAAGTGACTGTTTTCGAACTTCTTCCAAATTATATTTTAGCATGCCTACAAAACACCACCCCATAGTTGCTTTCTCTGCATCACTATAAGCGTTCATATATATGCCTCTCTCACTTCATCTAAATTAGAGTTTAGCAGGCCTACAAACAACACCCCGTGAGTTGCTTTCTCTAGGTGACTGTAAACTTTCCTATATAAGAATCTCCAACTTCTTTCAAACTACACCATGCCAACAAAACACCACACCGTGGTTGCTTTCTCTGAGTGAACATAAGCGTTCCCATATATGACTCACACTCTGTTTCCCAAATAGAATTTAGCAGATCTACAAACCAGCCCAAGATGGTTCCTTTCTCTAAGTGACTGTAATTTTCCCCAGATATGACTCTCGCACTTCCTCCAAACTACAGATTAACATGCATACATCGCCACCCCACAGTTGCGTTCTCTGCGTGAATGTAACGGTTCATATATATGACTCTCCTACTTCTTCCCAACTACAGTTATTATGCCTTCAAACCATCACGATGTTTCCTTCTCTGAGTGAATGAATGCAAGCGTTCTCACATTTCATCCAAGTTAGAGTTTAGCAGGCCTACCAATAAACTTCCGAGAGTTGTTTTCTCTGTGTCACTGTAATCTTTCCTATATAAGACTCTCGAACTTCTTCCAAACCACAGTTTAGCATGCCAACAAAATACGACCCCAGAGTTGCTTTCTCTGCCTGAATGTAAGCGTTCATATACATGACTCTCGTACTTCCTCCAAAATACAGTTTAGAATGCCTACAAACCACCACCCAAACGTTGCGTTCTCTGAATGAATGAAAGCATTCCCATGTTTGACTCTCACAATTGATGCAAAGTAGAGTTTATCAGGCCAAGAAAGGCTCTCCCGAGAGTTGCTTTCTCTAGGTGACTGTAAGCTTTCCTAAATAAGACTCTCCAACTTCTTCCAAACTACAGGTTAACATGCCCACAAAACATCACCCCATGGTTTTTTCTTTGCATGAATGTAAGCATTAGTATATATGACTCTGGTACTTCTTTCAAAATACAATTTAGCAGACCTAAAAATCACCCACCAAGAGTTGCTTTCTCTAAGTGACTGTTCAGGTTTAGAACTTCTTCCAAACTATAGCATGCTTACAAAACACCACCCCGTAGTTGCTTTCTCTGTGTGAATGTAAGCGTTCCCAAATATCATTCTCGTACTTCTTCCAAACTATTTAGTATGCCTACAAAAACCACCCCAGTGTTGTTTCTCTGAGGGAATGTAAGCGGTCCCATGTTTGACTCTCACACTTCATCCAAATTAGAGTTTAGCATGTGTACAAAAAAATCTCCCGAGAGTTGCTTTCCCTAGGTGACGGTAATCTTTCCTGTATAAGGTTCTCCAACTTCTTCCAAACTGCAGTTTAGCATGCCTACAAAACCTGACGCCATAAGTGCTTTCTCTGCGTGAATGTAAGTGTTCCTATATAGGACTCTCGTACTTCTTCCAAACTACAGTTTAGTATGCCCTACAAACCACCACCCAAACGTTGTTTTCTCTGAGTGAATGTAAGCGTTCCCATATATGACTCTCACACTTCAACCAAAATAACTCTATTTCAACCAAAATAACTCTACATTCCACATCCAGAGAGTTGCTTTCTCTACGTGACTGTAAACTTTCCTATATATGACTCTCAAACTTCGTCCAAACTAGAGTTTTGCAAGCCTACAAAACACCACCCCATAGTTGCATTCGGTGCTGGAATGTAAGCGGTTCTACATGTGATTCTCTTGCTTCTTCCAAATTACAGGTTAGTATGCCTAGGAACCACAACCACAACGTTGCTTTCACTGAGTTCCCATATATTATTCTAACACTTCATTGAAAATAGAGTTTAGCAGGCCTACGAAACACCCCCGAGAGCTGCTTTCTCTAAGTGACTGTAAGCTTCCCAGATATGGCTCTCGAACTTCCTCCAAACTATATTTTAGTAGGCATACAAACATCACTCCATAGTTGCTTTCTCTGCGTGAAGGTAAGCGTTCCTATATACGATTCTCGTACTTCTTCCAAACTAGAGTTGACTATGCCTACAAATCACAATCCCATCGTTGATTTCTCTGAGTGAATGCACGCGGTCCCCAATATGACTCTCCCCCACTTCCAAACTGGAGTTTTGCAGGTGTACAAAACATCCCCCGAGAGTTGGTTTCTATGACTATACCCTTTCCTATATATTACTCCTTAACTTCTTCCAAACTAGAGATTAGCATGGCTACAAAAACGCCACCCCATAATTGCTTTCTCTACGTGAATGTAAGCGTTCCCATATATCATTCTCCTACTTCTTCCAAACTAGAGTTTAGTATGCCTACAAACCACCACGCCGTCTTAAACCAAAATAGAGTTTAGCAGGCCTACATTCCACACCCAGAGATTTGCTTTCTCTAAGTGACTCTAAGCTTTCTTATATGTGATTCTCAAACTTCGTCCAAACTAGAGTTTAGCATGCCTATAAGACACCACCCCATAGTTACTTTCAGTGCGTCAAAATGTATGTGTTCCTATATGTGATTCTCGTGCTTCTTCCAAACTGCAGTTTAGTAAGCCTACAAACAACCCCGTCGTTGCTTTCTCTGAGTGAATGTAAGCGTTCTCGTATATGATTCTCACACTTCAACTAAAACAGGGTTTTGCAGGCCTACAAACCACCCGCCAAGACTTGCTTTTTCAAAGTGGCTGTTACCTTTCCTATATAGGACTCTGGAACTTCTCCCAAGCTAGACTTTAACATGTCTACCTGACACTACTCCGTAGTTGCTCTCGCTGTGTGAATGTAAGCGTTCCTATATATGAGTCTTGTACTTCTTCCTAACTAGCATCTGGCATGCCAAAATAACACTCCCCCATAGTTGCTTTCTTTGAGTCAATGTAAACATTCCTATATATGTCTCTCGCACTTCTTCCAAACTAGAGTTGAATAAGTCTACAAACCAATCCCCGACAGCTGTTTTCTCTGAACGAATTTAAGCGTTCCTTATATATGACTATGGCACTTCCTCCAAACTAGAGTTTAGCAAGCCTACACTCCACCCCTGTTCGTTGCTTTCTCTAAGTTACTGTAAGCTTTCCTATACATGGCTCTCGAAATTTTCCAAACTAGAGTTAGCATGCCTACTATACACCTACACATAATTGCTTTGTCTGAGTGAATATAAGCCTTCCTATACATGACTGTCGCACTTTTTCCAAATTAGAGTGTAGCCAGCCTGGAAAGCACCCCTTATAGTTGCTTTCATTGAGTGAATGTTAACATTCCTATGTATGACTCTCGCAACTTTTCCAATCTAAGATTTTAGCAATGCTACAAATCCCCCGCCAAGAGTTCCTATACATAACTGTCCTCTTTTTCCAAGCTAGAGTTTAGGAAGCCTAGAAACCGATCCCCCGTAGACGCTTTATGTGAACGTAAGCGTTCCTATATATGACTCTCGCCTTCCTCCAAACTAGAGCTTAGCAAGCCTACAAACCAACTCCCTATAATTGCTTTCTCTGAAAGAATGATATCGTTCCTATATAAGACTCTCGAATTTCTTCCAAACCAGAGTTTAACAAGCCAAAAAAGCACCCCCCATAGATGCTTCCTCTAACTCAAAGCTAATATTCCTATATATGATTCAGCTTCTTCATCCAAACTAGAGTAAGGCAAGCCTACAAATCACACACCAATAGTTGCTTTCTATAAGTAAATGTAAGCATCCCTATATATGACTATAGTAATTCTTCCAAACTGGAGTTTAGCAAGCCTACAGACACCAGGACTCCACTCCATAGTACCCTGGGCATTGGCGCCTGCCTGTCATGCAGGACATAGGGGCGGACGCTCATCTCAGACACTGCATTGGTGGATTGTAGGCTTTTTTAAGTTTTTGAATTGCAAAAGTCTGAGAATTGGAATTCGGTTTAGGGTAAGGTTAGGTGTTAGGGACTAGGATTAGGTTTAGGGGTTAGGGTTTTAGGTTAGAATTAGGGTTAGGATTACTGTTAGGGTTAGAGATTAGGATTATGTTTAGTGGTTGGGTTTAGGTTTAGGATGAGAGGCAAGAGTAAGGGTCAGGGATTAGGGTTACTATTAGGAGTTAGATTCAGGGCTTACGAAGGGTTTGGTTTAGTGATAGGGCTCGGGCTTACGTTTAACGGTGTGTGTTAGGGCATGGGTCCTGTCTAACGTACGGGGCACTGTGGGTGTGGAGCAAGGCTGCGTCCCCACTTCATCGTACCCTTGGTGTTGGGCATCACTGTCACGCAGGACAAAGGCAGAGGCTCATCTCACGCATGGTTAGGATTAAGGTTTAAGGTTAGGGTCAGGGTTGAGGGTTAGGGTGAGGGTTAACAGAGTCAGGGTAAGGGGGTTAGGGATAGGGTTAGTGTTAAGGGTTACGGGTAGGTTTAGGGTTCAGGGTTAGTGTTAGCATTAGGGCTTAAGGTTAGGATTAGGCAGTAGGTTAGATTTAGGGTTAGATCTAGGCGTTAGGGTAAGGGCTAGCGTTAGGGTTAAGAGATAGGTTAGGTTGAATGCTTAGGATTAGGATTAGGGTTTGGGGTTAAAGTAAGTGTTAGGGGTTAGGTTTAAGGATCCAAGGTTAGGGTTATTTTTAGCTGTAGTGTTAGGGTTAGGGATAAGGGATCCCATTAGCATTAAGGGTCTTCCTTACTGTAGGGTTAAGGGTTAGGCTTAGAGTTAAAGGTTAAGGTTATGGTCAGTGTTAAGATTTAGGGTGAGGGTTAATGGTTAGGGTAAAGGTTAAGCGTTAGGGTTAGGGATTAGTGATTAGGGTTTTTGGTTAGTGTTAGGGTTAGCGGTTAGGAGTTAGTGTTTTATGAAGGGGTATGGTTAGAATTAGGATTGGGGTTAGAGTTAGGGTGAGGTATACGGGTTAGGTTTAGGGGTTAGTTTTAGGGTAAAAGGATAGGATTAGGGCTACGGGTTCGGCTTAGGTTTAGGGTTAAAGTTTACTGCTGGGGTTAGGGATAGGGTTCAGGGTTAGCTTTAGGGGTTCTGGTTAGGGTTAGGTGTTAGGTTAGTGTCAGGGTTAGGTCTAGTCGTGAGGGTAAGGTTTAGGGTTAGCTTTAAGATCTAGGATTAGGTTTAATGGTTAGGATTAGGATTCGGGTTAAGGGTTAGGGTAAGGCTTAGGGGTTAGGGTGAAGGGTTAGGGTCAAGGGTTAGGGTTTTTGTTAGGCATAGCGTTGGGGTTAGAAGTAAGGGTTACTGTCAGTGTTAGGGTTGTAGGTAGGGTTACGGTTAGGGTTAGCGGTTTAGAATTAGGGTTAGGGATTAGGTGTCACAGTGATGACTAGGAGATAGGGTTAGAATTATGGGATAGGAGTTGTTCTCAGGAAATGGGTTATGCATTAACGTTAGGATAAGAGGTTAAAGTTAGGCGCATGGTGAGGTTTACGTGTTAGGGGGAGAAATAGGAACAGGGTTGGGTGTTATGTTCAGGGTTAGGGTTATCTGTTAAAGGTATTGTTTATGCTTAGCGCACGGGCCCGGTCTGCATTAGGCGGGCAGGGGGAGTTTAAATGGCTGGTATTGTACCCGGGAACCCACTCTATCATACTCTGGGTATGGGCCTGTGGGTTTCATGCAGGACACAGTGGTAGAGCCTCCTTTCACGCATGGCATCGGAGGATTGCAGGCTTTCTAATCTCTAAGAAAGCAAGACGTCTGAGAATTAGGTTTAGGGTTAGGATTCTGGTTAGGGTTAAGGATGAAGTTTAGTGTTAGGGTGAGGGTTTAGGTTTAGGGATTAGGGTTAGGGTTAAAGGTTACTCTTAGGTTTAACGGTTACACTTTGGTTTAGGGTTGAGGTTTACGGTTAGGGTTAAGATGAGGGGTTAGGGTTTGGTACAGGGTTAGGGTTAAGTGTTAGGTTTAGGGTTGAAGATTAGGATTAGGGTTAGGATTAAAGATTAGCGTGAAAGTTAACGCTGAGGGTTAAGGTTAAGAGTTAGGGTTAGGGTTAGTTTTAGGGTTAGAGTTATGTGCTATGTTTTGTGTTAGAGGTTAGGGTTAGGTGTACTGGTCACGGTTAGGGTTACGTTTAGGGGGTAGCATTAGGGTTAGGGTTAGGGTTAAGGGATAGGATTAGGGTTAAGTGTTGGGCTTAGGGTTAGGGTTTAGTGTTAGGGTTATCATTAAGGATTAGGGTTAGGGTCAGGGTTAAATGCTTGGGTGCGGGTAATGGTTAGGGTCAGGGTTAAGGTTCACGGATAGGGTTAGTGTTAAGGGTTAAGGGTAGGTTTAGGGTTCAGGGTTAGTGTTAGCATTAGGGCTTAAGGTTAGGATCAGGCGGTAGGTTAGATTTAGGGTTAGATCTAGGCGTTAGGGTAAGGGCTAGCGTTAGGGTTAAGAGATAGGGTTAGGTTTAATGCTTAGGATTAGGGTTAGGGTTTGGGGTTAAAGTAAGTGTTAGGGGTTAGGTTTAAGGATCAAAGGTTAGGGTTATTTTTAGCTGTAGTGTTAGGGTTAGGGATAAGGGATCCCATTAGCATTAAGGGTCTTCCTTACTGTAGGGTTAAGGGTTAGGCTTAGAGTTAAAGTTTAAGGTTAGGGTCAGTGTTAAGATTTAGGGTGAGGGTTAACGGTCAGGGAAAAGGTTAAGCGTTAGGGTTAGGGATTAGTGATTAAGGTTTTTGGTTATTGTTAGGGTTATCGGTTAGGAGTTAGTGTTTTTTTTTTTTTTTATTATATATATATTTTTTTCAATTTAGTTTTACAGAATCAAAGAGTCTAACAGTATATCTTGTTAGATATAGTATGTCCTCATAATGTATACATTATTTCTTGTACAATGATATGAAATAATATGGGAAATATTCATGATAAATTATTAAGTGATCAGTGCAAGTTAAAAACAATAGTTTCATATTTTTTTCCCCACCCCCCCTTTCCCGAGTCAGCACCTTCAAGTGTTACCACTCCCCAAACGGTGTGCAATGCACTCGTTGTGTAGGCATACCCCCATCCCCTCCCCCACCCCCCACCTCAGTCTGATGTCCAATTGGTGTCATTCCCAGATTTGTATTTAGGTGATGATCAGGGAAACCAATTTTCTGGTGAGTACATGTGATGCTTGTTTTTCCATTCTTGGGATACTTCACTTAATATAATGGGTTCCAACTCTCTCCAGGAGAACCATAGAGATGTCGTATCTTCATCATTCCTTATAGCTGAGTAATATTCCATGGTATACATATACCACAGCTTACTAATCCAATCATGTATTGATGGGCATTTGGGTTGTTTCCACATCTTTGCTATTGTGAATTGTGCTGCTATAAACATTTGGGTACACGTGCCTTTGTTATAGAATGACCTTTTTTCCTTTGGGTATATGCCCAGTAATGGGATTGCTGGGTCAAATGGCAGGTCTACTTGAATCTGTTTAAGATACCTCCATAATGCTTTCCACAGGGGTTGCACTAGTTTGCAGTCCCACCAGCAGTGTATTAGTGTTCCTGTCTCTCCACACCCACGCCAACATGTGTTGTTTTGGGTTTTCTTGATAAAGGCCATTCTCACTGGGGTTAAGTGATATCTCATTGTGGTTTTGATTTGCATTTCCCTGATGATTAGAGATGTTGAACACTTTTTCATATGTTTGTTAGCCATTTTTATATCTTCTTTTGAAAAATTTCTATTCATGTCCTTTGCCCACTTTTTGATAGGGTTGCTTGATTTTTTCTTGATGATTTTCCTGAGTTCTAAATAGATTCTTGTTATCAGTCCTTTATCTGATGTGTAGTATGCAAAAATTTTTTCCCATTCTGTAGGTGATCTGTTTATTCTCTGGACTGTTTCTTTGGCTGTGCAGAAGCTTTTTAGTTTAATCATGTCCCATTCATTTATTTTTGTTTCTGCTGTGATTGCCTTGGGGGTCTTCTTCATAAATTCTCTGCCTAGGCCAATGTCTGTAAGAGTCTTTCCTACATTTTCTTCTAGAATTCTGATTGTATCACGCCTAAGGTTTAAGTCTGTTATCCACCGTGATTTGATTTTTGTGAGAGGTGAAAGCTGTGGGTCCTGTTTCAGTCTTCTACAGGTGGCTAACCAATTCTCCCAGCACCATTTGTTGAATAGGGATTCTTGTCCCCGGAGTATAATCTTTCCCGCTTTGTCAAAAATTAGGTGACTATATGAGGATGGTTCTATATTTGGATTTTCTGTTGTGTTCCACTGGTCTGTGTCCCTGCACTTGTGCCAATACCAGGCTGTTTTAAGAACCACGGCCTTGTAGTATAGTTTGAGGTCTGGCAAATTAATACCTCCCATTTTGTTTTTATTGCTTAAAATTGCTTTTGCTATACGGGGTCTTCTTTGATTCCATACAAATTGTATAATTATTTTCTCTATGTCTGTAAAGAATGATGTTGGTAATTTAATAGGGATTGCATTGAATTTGTAGATCACTTTGGGTAGTATAGACATTTTAACAATGTTGATTCTTCCGATCCACGAGCATGGTATATTTTTCCATCTATTTGCAAGTTCTGCTATTTCTTTTCTCAGTGTTTCATAGTTTTCCTTATAGAGGTCCTTTACCTCTTTAGTTAGATATATACCTAGATATTTTATTTTCTTTGTTGCTATTTTGAAGGGTATTGAGTCTTTAATTTGGTTTTCTGATTGACTGTTATTGGCATATATAAATGCCTCTGATTTGTGTATATTAATTTTGTAGCCTGAGACTTTGCTGTATTCGTTAATCAATTCCAGGAGTCTCTTGGTTGAATCCTGGGGGTTTTCCTGATATAACATCATATCATCAGCAAAAATGAGAGTTTGATCTCTTCCTTCCCTATTTGGACTCCCTTGATTTTGCTCTCTTGCCTGATAGCTCTCGCAAGGACTTCCAATACTATGTTGAAAAGTAATGGAGACAATGGGCAGCCCTGTCTGGTTCCAGTTCTAAGTGGGAGTGCTTTCAGTTTTTCCCCATTCAGTATGATGTTGGCTGTGGGTTTGTCATATATGGCTTGTATCATTTTTAGGTAGGTTCCATCAATGCCTATTTTGTTAAGCGTTTTTATCATAAAAGGGTGTTGAATTTTGTCAAATGCTTTTTCTGCATCTAATGAGAGTATCATATGATTTTTGTTTTTGCTTCTATTTATGTGGTGAATTACATTTATAGATTTACGTATGTTGAACCACCCCTGCATCTCGGGGATGAAGCCCACTTGGTCGTGGTGGATTACTTTTTTGATAAGTACTTGGATTCGATTTGCTAGTATTTTATTGAAAATTTTTGCATCTATATTCATGAGGGAAATTGGTCTGTAGTTCTCTATTTTTGTTGAGTCCTTTCCAGGCTTTGGTATTAATGTTATATTGGCTTGGTAGAACGTGTTGGGGAGAACTCCATCCTTCTCAATATTGGAGAATAGTTTATGTAGGATGGGCACCAGTTCTTCTTTGTATGTATGGTAAAATTCAGGTGTGAACCCATCTGGACCAGGGCTTTTCTTTTTGGGAAGGTTTTTTATTGCTGTTTCGATTTCAGTTCTTGATATTGGTCTGTTCAGGTACTCTATTTCTTCCTGGTTGAGCCTGGGAAGACTATGTGTCTCTAAAAATTTGTCCATTTCCTCCACGTTCTCCAGTTTGTGTGCATAAAGATTTTTGTAGAATTCATAGATGATATCTTGTATCTCTGTAGCATCGGTTGTGATTTCTCCTTTCATGTTCCTAATGGAGGTTATTAGAGATTTTACTTTTGTGCTCTTGGTTAGTCTAGCCAGAGGTGTGTCTATTTTGTTTATCTTTTCAAAGAACCAACTTTTTGTTTTATTAATTTCCCTTATAGTTTCTTTGTTGTCCTTTTCATTTAGTTCTGATTTGATCTTAGTAATTTCTCGCCTTCTGCTGGGTTTGGGATCGTTCTGTTCTTCTTTCTCCAGCTCTTTGAGTCTATTCGTTAGGTTGTCTATTTGCATGTTTTCTGTCTTTTTGATATAGGCATTTATGGATATGAATTTTCCTCTCAGGACTGCTTTAGCTGCATCCCATAGATTTTGATAAGTTGTATCTCCATTGTCATTTAATTCAAAGAAATTTTTGATTTCCATCTTGATTTCTTCTTTTATAGAATAATTATTCAGGAGAAGGTTATTTAGCTTCCATGACTTTGAGTAAGAGTGAGGGTTTCTGTTTGTGATCATTGTTACTTTTATTCCGCTGTGATCTGAGAAGATGCATGGTATAATTTCTATTTTTTTGAATTTTTGAAGACATGATTTATGTCCTAGGACATGGTCAATCTTAGAGAATGTCCTGTGAGCTGATGAGAAGAATGTATATTCTGTGGACTTTGGGTAGAATGTCCTATAGATGTCAGCCATGCCCATTTGTTCTAGCATTCTATTTAGGTCCATTATGTCTTTGTTTATTTTCTGTTTAGAGGATCTGTCCTGTACTGTCAGTGGGGTGTTAAAGTCTCCAGCTATTACAGTATTATTATCTATCATCTGGTTCAGATCTAGTAGGGTTTGCTTTATGAATCTAGGTGCACCTATGTTGGGTGCATATATATTGAGTATAGTCATGGCTTCTTGTTGAATTGTGCCCTTGACCAGTATGTAGTAGCCATTTTTGTCTTTTATTATTTTTGTTGGTTTGAAAGCTAAGTTATTGGAAATTAAGATTGCCACACCAGCTTTCTTTTCGTTACCGTTTGCTTGAAATACCGATTTCCATCCTTTTACTTTCAGTCTAAATGCATCTTTGCTCGTTAGGTGGGTTTCTTGGAGACAGCAGATACTTGGCTTGTGCTTTTTTATCCATTGGGACAGTCTATGTCTCTTGAGCGGGGAATTCAAGCCATTCACATTTATTGAGAAAACTGATAAGTGAGACGGTTTTTTGTTCAGCTTGTTGGGTAGAACTTCATTGCAATGTTTTCTCTCCTGAGCCATTGTGGTATCTGGAATTTGATCTTTAGCTCTTGAGTAGTTTTACATTCGTGGATCTTTCTTGTGCTGGTCCGTGTGTAACTCTCTTTTGAGTACTTCTTGCAGGGCTGGTCTTGTCTTGGTGAATTCCCTCAACCTTTGTTTATCTGAGAATGTCTTGATTTCTCCTTCGTATAGAAAACTTAGCTTAGCTGGGTACAAGATTCTAGGCTGGGCATTATTCTGTTTCAGAAGCGTGAAAATGGGGCCCCAACCTCTTCTTGCTTGTAAGGTTTCAGCTGAGAAATCTGGCGTAATTCTGATGGGTTTTCCTTTGTAAGTTACCTGTTTCTTTCTCCTTACAGCTCGGAGAAGGGACTCTTTAGTGGATATTTTGGTCAGCCTGATGACTACGTGGCGTGGTGTTTTCCTATTTGCTATGAATCTCCCAGGGGTCCTTTGAGCTTCTTGAATCTGTATGTCTAGAGTATTGGCAAGGCCTGGAAAATTTTCCTCGATTATGTCTTCAAATAGCTTGTCCAACCCTTGCTTATTGTCTTCTTCACCCTCAGGGATGCCAATAACTCTCAAGTTAGGTTTCTTCACATAATCCCACATTTCTTGAAGACTCAGATCATTTCTCTTACTTTTTTGATCTATCTCTGTGACTGACTTATTTAGTTGAAAGGAGTTATCTTCAATTTCTGAAATTCTTTCCTCTGTTTGATCTACCCTGCTTTTGAGACTTTCCACAGTGTTTTGTAGCTCTCTGAGTGAATTCTTCATTTCTAGGAGTTCAGTTTGGTTTTTCTTCAATATTTCAATTTCTTTAGTGAATTTTTCCTCCAAATCCTGAATTTTTTTTGCATTTTCCTTGTGTTGTCTGTCCATTGATTCTTGTATATTATTTAGCTTGTTTATGATCCATAATTGGAATTCTTCCTGTGACATGTTGGTGTTTTGAGTCTGGTTTGTGTCAAATGGTTGAGAGCCGGTATTTCTCTTTGGGGGCGAGCTTTCTGTTTGATTCTTTGTGCTTCCAGTGTTTTTTCGCTGGGCCCTTCCCATCTAGCTTAATCATTGGATCTTTACTTATAGATTTAGTCTGGTTAACAGCACTCTCTGTGCTCTATTCTTAGGCTGTGGAGTAGTCTAGGTATATTGCTTCCTTTGGCAAGAGGGGAAGACTGTTGTGAATTGTTTAGAAATTTTTCTATTTCAGTTGGGGGACTGCTTCTGATGGGTCCAATCCTAGAGGATTGGAGTGATCCAAGACTGCTTTGGTGAGTTAGGACACTGTGTTGTAGTCTTTCAGAGGGCAGGCAGGGTCCACACTAGTAGTGGGCCAAAATTCTCTTTGTTTGTTTGTTTCCCTTTGGTTCTTCCTCTATAGGGGTGGTTTCTGTCTCTATCTGCAGGAAAAATACTAGTTGTGGGGAGTGGATGGTGCCCTCGCTCGCTCAGCGCCCCAATTGCCGCAACTCCCACAGGCAAAAGTCTGCCTTGGCCCAATGTCCCCAGGGACCAGGCTCCACACTCTCGCTTCTGGAGAAGTAGTCAATGTTTAGACGTGGGTGGGGACCCTATATAAGGTCTGTGGACCTGGGGAGGGGGCCGTCCAGGGAGCCTCTTGGCACCCTATTGCTCCGCAGTGACTTGGCTGTGGGCCCCAAGATGGCTATTGCGCGCCCGTAGATCGCCGGCGTTGGGAGTGACTACTCAGGTTCCGGTATGTACCAGAGCCAGGGGCCTGGCCCGTTCCCAAGCTCAGCGTGGGTTCCCAGTTAGAAGGCAAAAAGAGTAGAAATAAGGAAAAAGAAAAAAGAAAAGAAAAGAAAAAAAAAAGAAGTGAAAAGAAAGAACAGAAGGAGAAGAAAAGGAAAGAGAAAAGGAAAGGAGAAGAGAAGAGGAAAAAAAGAAAAAAAGAAAAAAAAATAAAAAATAATAAAGAAATAAAAAAAAAAATAAAATAAAATAAAAAAAAAACAAAGACAAAAACAAAAACTAAACTAACAAATAACACAAAGAGACCTAACCCAGAAACAGCGAAAACACAAACACAAAAGAACAAAAACAGAGCTACACATCACCACAGCGCATCGCTAAACGAAGGGATACACAATTCTGAAGTATACAGTTCAGCGGCTCAATGATCGTGTTTTTGCGCCTTAGCGCAGCTCCGCCCCTTCACGCCCGCTCCATTGGTTCCGGAGCGGCAACTCAGTGTTTATTTTACATCTTAGCGCAGCTCCGCCCCTTCACGCCGGCTCCGTTGGTTCCGGAGCGGCAACTCAGTGTTTATTTTAAGTCTTAGCGCAGCTCCGCCCCTTCACGCCCGCTCCATTGGTTCCGGAGCGGCAACTCAGTGTTTATTTTAAGTCTTAGCGCAGCTCCGCCCCTTCACACCCGCTCCGTTGGTTCCGGAGCGGCAACTCAGTGTTTATTTTAAGTCTTAGCGCAGCTCCGCCCCTTCACGCCGGCTCCGTTGGTTCCGGAGCGGCAACTCAGTGTTTATTTTGAGTCTTAGCGCAGCTCCGCCCCTTCACGCCCACTCCGTTGGTTCCGGAGCGGCAACTCAGTGTTTATTTTGAGTCTTAGCGCAGCTCCGCCCCTTCACGCCCGCTCCGTTGGTTCCGGAGCGGCAACTCAGTGTTTATTTTAAGTATTAGCGCAGCTCCGCCCCTTCACGCCTGCTCCGTTGGTTCCGGAGCGGCAACTCAGTGTTTATTTTAAGTCTTAGCGCAGCTCCGCCCCTTCACGCCGAGTGCCGCCGGCGGAGATGGCGCGGGCCCAGAGACCAGCGGGGGGCGCCGGGGAGAGAGAGCTGCTGGGCACCTTATGGCTCCCGAGCGGTTCCGACTTTGCTTTCAAGATGGCGCCCGCAGCGCTCCGGGGTCGGAGGGGGACCGGCTCCCCGGCAGGCAGAGACCAGGGACCGCCGCTGCCGGGGGGTTTGGCGGGCAAAGCCGCCGGGGGCCACCGGCTGAAGAACCACCGACAAAAGTAGCGCAGAGGTACAGCGCAATTCGCTGATCGGGGATTGATCGTGCCCCTCCCCCCTGGCACAGGTCCGTCCCTTCTCGCTAAGGACTGTCTCAGGCGAGACTTCCCAGGTTCCAAGCTATTCTCCCGAAAAAGCCTCCTGTCTGCAATGCCCTACGTCTCGCTCGGAGATTCTGCTCTGGCTTGCGAGGGGGTCTCCAAGCAATTGGGGGTGGAGGTCAGTGAGGAGCGCAAGCCGCTTTTCCTAAAGACTGCCCCCGCCGCACCTGGGGGCGGGCGCAGCCGCCTGCGCTCCGCTGGCTACTGTCTGTTCCGCACCTTCCGCAGAGTTCCGCGATCTTAATTTCTGTTCACCTCAGACCTCACTTGCTCTGTTTGTCCCACGCTGATTCTCCGTGGATTCACACCGCTGTTCCTGTGTGGGAGCGGTCCTCTAGCGTTGTGGCAGGTCCGGATCCACGGTTCGTCGCCGGAGCGCAGATCCAAGCAGTCACCGCCACTCCGCCATCTTCCGACTTCCAGGAGTTAGTGTTTTATGAAGGGGTATGGTTAGAATTAGGATTAGGGTTAGAGTTAGGGTGAGGTATAGGGGTTAGGTTTAGGGGTTAGTTTTAGGGCAAAAGGATAGGATTAGGGCTACGGGTTGGGCTTAGGTTTCGGGTTAAAGTTTACTGCTAGGGTTAGGGATAGGGTTCAAGGTTAGCTTTAGGGGTTATTGTTAGGGTTAGGTGTTAGGGTAGTGTCAGGGTTAGGTCTAGTCGTGAGGGTAAGGTTTAGGGTGAGCTTTAAGAGCTAGGGTTAGGTTTAATGGTTAGGATTAGGATTAGGGTTAAGGGTTAGGGTAAGGCTTAGGGGTTAGGGTGAAGGGTTAGGGTTTTTGTTTGGCATAGCGTTGGGGTTAGAAGTAAGGGTTACTGTCAGTGTTAGGGTTGTAGGTAGGCTTATGGTTAGGGTTAGCGGTTTAGAATTAGGGTTAGGGATTAGGTGTCACAGTGATGACTAGGAGATAGGGTTAGAATTATGGGATAGGGGTTGTTCTCAGGAAATGGGTTATGCATTAACGTTAGGATAAGAGGTTAAAGTTAGGCGCACAGTGAGGTTTACGTGTTAAGGGGAGAAATAGGAACAGGGTTGGGTGTTATGTTCAGGGTTAGGGTTATCTGTTAAAGGTATTGTTTATGCTTAGCGCACGGGCCCTGTCTGCAGTAGGCGGGCGGGGGGAGTTTAGGGGTCTGGGATTGTACCCGGGAACCCACTCTATCATACTCTGGGTATGGGCCCGTGGGTTTCATGCAGGACACAGTGGTAGAGCCTCCTTTCACGCATGGCATGGGAGGATTGCAGGCTTTCTAAACTCTAAGAAAGCAAGAAGTCTGAGAATTAGATTTAGGGTTAGGATTCTGGTTAGGGTTAAGGATGAAGTTTAGTGTTAGGGTGAGGGCTTAGGGTTAGGGATTAGAGTTAGGGTTAAAGGTTACTCTTAGGTTTAACGGTTACACTTTGGTTTAGGGTTGAGGTTTACGGTTAGGGTTAAGATGAGGGGTTAGGTTTAGGGTTAAGGGATAGGATTAGGGTTAAGTGTTGGTTTTAGGGTTAGGGTTTAGTGTTAGGGTTAGCATTAAGGATTAGGGTTAGGGTCAGGGTTAAATGCTTGGGTGCGGGTAATGGTTAGGGTCAGGGTTAAGGTTCACCGATAGGGTTAGTGTTAAGGGTTACGGGTAGGTTAGGGTTCAGGGTTAGAGTTAGCATTAGGGCTTAAGGTTAGGATTAGGCGGTAGGTTAGATTTAGGGTTAGATCTAGGCGTTAGGGTAAGGGCTAGCGTTAGGGTTAAGAGATAGGGTTAGGTTTAATGCTTAGGATTAGGGTTAGGGTTTGGGGTTAAAGTAAGTGTTAGGGGTTAGGTTTAAGGATCCAAGGTTAGGGTTATTTTTAGCTGTAGTGTTAGGGTTAGGGATAAGGGATCCCATTAGCATTAAGGGTCTTCCTTACTGTAGGGTTAAGGGTTAGGCTTAGAGTTAAAGGTTAAGGTTACGGTCAGTGTTAAGATTTAGGGTGAGGGTTAACGGTTAGGGTAAAGGTTAAGCGTTAGGGTTAGGGATTAGTGATTAGGGTTTTTGGTTAGTGTTAGGGTTAGCGGTTAGGAGTTAGTGTTTTATGAAGGGGTATGGTTAGAATTAGGATTGGGGTTAGAGTTAGGGTGAGGTATACGGGTTAGGTTTAGGGGTTAGTTTTAGGGTAAAAGGATAGGATTAGGGCTACGGGTTCGGCTTAGGTTTAGGGTTAAAGTTTACTGGTAGGGTTAGGGATAGGGTTCAGGGTTAGCTTTAGGGGTTCTGGTTAGGGTTAGGTGTTAGGTTAGTGTCAGGGTTAGGTCTAGTCGTGAGGGTAAGGTTTAGGGTTAGCTTTAAGAGCTAGGGTTAGGTTTAATGGTTAGGATTAGGATTAGGGTTAAGGGTTAGGGTAAGGCTTAGGGGTTAGGGTGAAGGGTTAGGGTCAAGGGTTAGGGTTTTTGTTAGGCACAGCGTTGGGGTTAGAATTAAGGGTTACTGTCAGTGTTAGGGTTGTAGGTAGGCTTATGGTTAGGGTTAGCGGTTTAGAATTAGGGTTAGGGATTAGGTGTCACAGTGATGACTAGGAGATAGGGTTAGAATTATGGGATAGGGGTTGTTCCCAGGAAATGGGTTATGCATTAACGTTAGGATAAGAGGTTAAAGTTAGGCGCATGGTGAGGTTTACGTGTTAGGGGGAGAAATAGGAACAGGGTTGGGTGTTATGTTCAGGGTTAGGGTTATCTGTTAAAGGTATTGTTTATGCTTAGCGCACGGGCCCGGTCTGCATTAGGCGGGCAGGGGGAGTTTAAGGGGCTGGGATTGTACCCGGGAACCCACTCTATCATACTCTGGGTATGGGCCCGTGGGTTTCATGCAGGACACAGTGGTAGAGCCTCCTTTCACGCATGGCATGGGAGGATTGCAGGCTTTCTAAACTCTAAGAAAGCAAGAAGTCTGAGAATTAGATTTAGGGTTAGGATTATGGTTAGGGTTAAGGATGAAGTTTAGTGTTAGGGTGAGGGTTTAGGGTTAGGGATTAGGGTTAGGTTTGAAGGTTACTCTTAGGTTTAACGGTTACACTTTGGTTTAGGGTTGAGGTTTACGGGTAGGGTTAAGATGAGGGGTTAGGGTTTGGTACAGGGTTAGGGTTAAGTGTTAGGTTTAGGGTTGAAGATTAGGATTAGGGTTAGGATTAAAGATTAGCGTGAAAGTTAACGCTGAGGGTTAAGGTTAAGAGTTAGGGTTTATGGTTAGGGTTAGGGTTAGTTTTAGGGTTAGAGTTATGTGCTATGTTTTGTGTTAGAGGTTAGGGTTAGGTTTACTGGTCACGGTTAGGGTTACGTTTAGGGTTTAGCATTAGGGTTCGTGTTAGGGTTAAGGGATAGGATTAGGGTTAGGTGTTGGCCGTAGGGTTAGGGTTTAGTGTTAAGTTTATCATTAAGGATTAGGGTTAGGGTCAGGGTTAAATGCTTGGGTGCGGGTAATGGTTAGGGTCAGGGTTTAGGTTCACGGATAGGGTTAGTGTTGAGGGTTACGGGTAGGTTTAGGGTTCAGGGTTAGTGTTAGCATTAGGGCTTAAGGTTAGGATTAGGCGGTAGGTTAGATTTAGGGTTAGATCTAGGCGTTAGGGTAAGGGCTAGCGTTAGGGTTAAGAGATAGGGTTAGGTTTAATGCTTAGGATTAGGGTTAGGGTTTGGGGTTAAAGTAAGTGTTAGGGGTTAGTTTTAAGGATCCAAGGTTAGGGTTATTTTTAGCTGTAGTGTTAGGGTTAGGGATAAGGGATCCCATTAGCATTAAGGGTCTTCCTTACTGTAGGGTTAAGCGTTAGGCTTAGAGTTAAAGTTTAAGGTTACGGTCAGTGTTAAGATTTAGAGTTAGGGTTAACGGTTAGGGTAAAGGTTAAGCGTTAGGGTTAGGGATTAGTGATTAGGGTTTTTGGTTAGTGTTAGGGTTAGCGGTTAGGAGTTAGTGTTTTATGAAGGGGTATGGTTAGAATTAGGATTGGGGTTAGAGTTAGGGTGAGGTATAGGGGTTAGGTTTAGGGGTTAGTTTTAGGGTAAAAGGATAGGATTAGGGTTACGGGTGGGGCTTAGGTTTAGGGTTAAAGTTTACTGCTAGGGTTAGGGATAGGGTTCAGGGTTAGCTTTAGGGGTTCTGGTTAGGGTTAGGTGTTAGGTTAGTGTCAGGGTTAGGTCTAGTCGTGAGGGTAAGGTTTAGGGTTAGCTTTAAGAGCTAGGGTTAGGTTTAATGGTTAGGATTAGGATTAGGGTTAAGGGTTAGGGTAAGGCTTAGGGGTTAGGGTGAAGGGTTAGGGTCAAGGGTTAGGGTTTTTATTAGGCATAGCGTTGGGGTTAGAAGTAAGGGTTACTGTGAGTGTTAGGGTTGTAGGTAGGGTTATGGTTATGGTTAGCGGTTTAGAATTAGGGTTAGGGATTAGGTGTCACAGTGATGACTAGGAGATAGGGTTAGAATTATGGGATAGGGGTTGTTCTCAGGAAATGGGTTATGTATTAACGTTAGGATAAGAGGTTAAAGTTAGGCGCACGGTGAGGTTTACGTGTTAAGGGGAGAAATAGGAACAGGGTTGGGTGTTATGTTCAGGGTTAGGGTTATCTGTTAAAGGTATTGTTTATGTTTAGTTCACGGGCCCTGTCTGCATTAGGCGGGCGGGGGGTGTTTAGGGGGCTGGGATTGTACCCGGGAACCCACTCTATCATACTCTGGGTATGGGCCCGTGGGTTTCATGAAGGACACAGTGGTAGAGCCTCCTTTCACGCATGGCATGGGAGGATTGCAGGCTTTCTAAACTCTAAGAAAGCAAGAAGTCTGAGAATTAGATTTAGGGTTAGGATTATGGTTAGGGTTAAGGATGAAGTTTAGTGTTAGGGTGAGGGCTTAGGGTTAGGGAATAGGGTTAGGGTTAAAGGTTACTCTTAGTTTTAACGGTTACACTTTGGTTTAGGGTTGAGGTTTACGGTTAGGGTTAAGATGAGGGGTTAGGGTTTGGTACAGGGTTAGGGTTAAGTGTTAGGTTTAGGGTTGAAGATTAGGATTAGGGTTAGGATTAAAGGTTAGCGTGAGAGTTAACGCTTAGGGTTAAGGTTAAGAGTTAGGGTTTAGGTTTAGGGTTAGGATTAGGGTTAGTTTTAGGGTTGGAGTTATGTGCTATGGTTTGTGTTAGAGGTTAGGGTTAGGTTTACTGGTCACGGTTAGAGTTACGTTTAGGGGGTAGCATTAGGGTTAGGGTTAGGGTTAAGGGATAGGATTAGGGTTAAGTGTTGGGCTTAGGGTTAGGGTTTAGTGTTAAGGTTATCATTAAGAATTAGGGTTAGGGTCAGGGTTAAATGCTTGGGTGCGGGTAATGGTTAGGGTCAGGGTTTAGGTTCACGGATAGGGTTAGTGTTAAGGGTTACGGGTAGGTTTGGGTTCAGGGTTAGTGTTAGCATTAGGGCTTAAGGTTAGGATTAGGCGGTAGGTTAGATTTAGGGTTAGATCTAGGCGTTAGGGTAAGGGCTAGCGTTAGGGTTAAGAGATAGGGTTAGGTTTAATGCTTAGGATTAGGGTTAGGGTTTGGGGTTAAAGTAAGTGTTAGGGGTTAGGTTTAAGGATCCAAGGTTAGGGTTATTTTTAGCTGTAGTGTTAGAGTTAGGGATAAGGGATCCCATTAGCATTAAGGGTCTTCCTTACTGTAGGGTTAAGGGTTAGGCTAAGAGTTAAAGGTTAAGGTTACGGTCAGTGTTAAGATTTAGGGTGAGGGTTAACGGTTAGGGTAAAGGTTAAGCATTAGGGTTAGGGATTAGTGATTGGGGTTTTTAGTTAGTGTTAGCGTTAGTGGTTAGGAGTTAGTGTTTTATGAAGGGGTATGGTTAGAATTAGGATTGGGGTTAGAGTTAGGGTGAGGTATAGGGGTTAGGTTTAGGGGTTAGTTTTAGGGAAAAAGGATAGGATTAGGGTTACTGGTTGGGCTTAGGTTTAGGGTTAAAGTTTACTGCTAGGGTTAGGGATAGGGTTCAGGGTTTGGTTTAGGGGTTCTGGTTAGGGTTAAACGCTGAACACCTGCAAATAATTTTCAACGTAGTGGTTAATTGAAAAGCTCTGCGGCATACTTCTTGGAACAAGCCAGTTACCTGTTCCCACGCATAGAGGAGTATATAGAACCATGGTGGATTTCCAGCTCATGAAGTAAAGGATTATTAAAGGAACGGGATGACCATGGGGATCATCGATAATTCTCTGAAACAGAATCCGTCCTTTTCACCTGCCAAACACATGCCCACTTCTCCTCTCTGGGGATAAGAAAAACTAACCTGCGAACTGAGAGAGGGCCTGACCAACACATCAACATCGACCACACACACACAAAAAAAAACCGTACCCTCCAGCTACTAATTATAATGCTAACTTGCATAATTTCCCTGCATTTTAAAACAATGCAAAAATGGTGGTGGGATGATACTTAGACGAATGGCTTCTTGTCTGTCTCCACTAACAAAAATAGGCAACACCAAGTCAGCTACTCCTCAGCATAGTTATGTCCGTCGCAGCCTTCTTGGGTTTCAGGAGGCACAAACAAAAGTTATCACAATTATGGTGAAACGTTGAACACCTGCAAATAATTTTCAACGTAGTGGTTAATTGAAAAGCTCTGCGGCACACTTCTTGGAACAAGCCAGTTACCTGTTCCCACGCATAGATGAGTATATAGAAACATGGTGGAATCGCAGCTGATGATGCAAAGGATTCTTAAAGGAATGAGATGACCATGCGGATCCTGTTTAATTCTCTGAAACAGAATCCGCACTTTTCACCTGCCAAACACATGCCCACTACTCTTCTCTGGGGATAATAAAAACAAACCAGCGATCTGACAGAGGGCCTGAACACCCATCATGACCGACCCCACAAAAAAAAAGTACCCTCCAGCTACTAATTATAATGCCAATTTGCAAAATTTCCCTGCATTTTTAAACAATGGAGAAATCATGGTGGGATGATATTTAGAAGAATGGCTTCTTGTCAGTCTCCACTGACAAAAATAGACAACACCAAGTCAGCTACGCCTCGGCATAGTTATGTCCGTAGCATCCATATTTGGTTTCAGTAGGCACATACACACGTTATCACAATTATGGTCAAATGCTGAAAACCTGCAAAGGATTTTCAACACACTGGTTAATTGAAAAGCTCTGAGGCATACTTCTTGGAACAAGCCAGTTTCCTGTGCCCACGCATAGAGGAGTATATAGAACCATGGTGGATTCCCAGCTCATGAAGCAAAGGATTCTTAAAGGAACGGGATTACCATGCGGATCCTGTTTAATTCTCTGAAACAGATCCGCAGTTTTCACCTGCCATACTAATACCCACTTCTCCTCTCTGGGGATAAAAAAAACAAACCAGCAAACTCACAGAGGGCCTGACCAACACATCCACACCGACCCCACAGGAAAAAAAAAAAAAAACACCGTAGCCTCCAGCTACTAATTATAGTACTAACTTGCAAAATTTTCCTGCATTTTTAAACAATGGAAAAATGATGGTGAGATGTTACTTAGAAGAATGGATTCTTGTCAGTCTCCACTAACAAAAATAGGCAAAACCAAGTCAGCTACGCCTCAGCATAGTTATGTTCGTGGCAGTCATCTTGGGTTTCAGGAGGCACAAACAAACGTTATCACAATTAGGGTGAAACGCTGAACACCTGCAAATAATTTTCAACGTACTGGTTAATTGAAAAGCTCTGCGGCATACTTCTTGGAACAAGCCAGTTACCTGTTCCCACACAAAGAGGAGTATATAGAACCATGGTGGATTTCCAGCTCATGAAGTAAAGGATTATTAAAGGAACGGGATGACCATGGTGATCATCGTTAATTCTCTGAAACAGAATCCGCCCTTTTCACCTGCCAAACACATGCCCACTTCTCCTCTCTGGGGATAATAAAAACTAACCAGCGAACTGATAGAGGGCCTGACCCCCCCATCCACATCAACCACACACACAAAAGAAAAACCGTACCTTCCAGCTACTAATTATAATGCTAACTTTCAAAATTTCCCTGCATTTTAAAACAATGGAAAAATGGTGGTTTGATGATACTTAGAAGAATGGCTTCTTGTCTGTCTCCACTAACAAAAATAGGCAACACCAAGTCAGCTACTCCTCAGCATCGTTATGTCCGTCGCAGCCTTCTTGGGTTTCAGCAGGCACATACAAACGTTATCAAAATTATGGTGAAACGCTGAAAACCTGCAAATAATTTTCAACGTACTGGTTAATTTGAATACTTTCCAGCATACTTCTTGGAAAAAGCCAGGTACCTGTGCCCACGAATAGAGGAGTATATAGAAACATGGTGGAATCCCAGCTGATGAAGCAAAGGATTCTTAAAGGAACGGGATTACCATGCGGATCCTGTTTAATTCTCTGAAACAGATCCGCAGTTTTCACCTGCCATACTAATACCCACTTCTCCTCTCTGGGGATAATAAAAAGAAACCAGCGAACTTTCAGAGGGCCTGACCCCCCCATCCACATCGACCACACACAAAAAAAAAACCGTACCCTCCAGCTACTAATTATATTGCTAACTTGCAATATTTCCCTGCATTTTAAAACAATGGAAAAATGGTGGTGGGATGATACTTAGAAGAATGGCTTCTTGTCTGTCTCCACTAACAAAAATAGGCAACACCAAGTCAGTTATTCCTCAGCCTAGTTATGTCCTTCGCAGTCTTCTTGGGTTTCAGGAGGCACAAACAAACGTTATCACAATTATGGTGAAACGCTGAACACCTGCAAATAATTTTCAACGTAGTCGTTAATTGAAAAGCTCTGTGGCATACTTCTTGGAACAAGCCATTTACCTGTTCCCACGCAAAGGGAGTATATAGAACGATGGTGGATTTCCGGCTGATGAAGTAAATGATTATTAAAGGATCGGGATGACCATGGGGATCATCGTTAATTCTCTGAAACAGAATCCGCCCTTTTCACTGCCAAACACATGCCCACTTCTCCTCTCTGGGGATAATAAAAACTAACCAGCGAACTGACAGAGGCCCTCACCCCCCCATACACATCGACCACACACACAAAAAAACCGTACCCTCCAGCTACTAATTATAATGCTAACTTGCAAAATTTCCCTGCATTTTAAAACAATGGAAAAATGGTGGTGGGATGATACTTAGAAGAATGGCTTCTTGTCAGTCTCCACTAACAAAAATAGGCAACACCAAGTCAGCTACTCCTCAGCATAGTTATGTCCGTCGCAGCCTTCTTGGGTTTCAGGAGGCACAAACAAACGTTATCACAATTATGGTGAAACGCTGAACACCTACAAATAATTTTCAACGTAGTGGTTAATTGAAAAGCTCTGAGGCATACTTCTTGGAACAAGCCAGTTACCTGTTCCCACGCAAAGAGGAGTATAGAGAACCATGGTGGATTTCCAGCAGATGAAGTAAAGGATTATTAAAGGAACGGGATGACCATGGGGATCATCGTTAATTCTCTGAAACAGAATCCGCCCTTTTCACCTGCCAAACACATGCCCACTTCTCCTCTCTGGGGATATTAAAAACTAACCAGCGAACTCACAGAGGGCCTGACCCCCCCCTCCACATCGACCACACAAAAAAAAAAACCGTACCCTCCGGCTACTAATTATAATGCTAACTTGCAAAATTTCCCTGCATTTTAAAACAATGGAAAAATGGTGGTGGGATGATACTTAGAAGAATGGCTTCTTGTCTGTCTCCACTAACAAAAATAGGCAACACCAAGTCAGCTACTCCTCAGCATAGTTATGTCCGTCGCAGCCTTCTTGGGTTTCAGGAGGCACATACAAACGTTATCAAAATTATGGTGAAACGCTGAAAACCTGCAAATAATTTTCAACGTACTGGTTAATTTGAAAACTCTCCAGCATACTTCTTGGAACAAGCCAGGTACCTGTGCCCACGCATAGAGGAGTATATAGAAACATGGTGGAATCCCAGCTGATGAAGCAAAGGATTCTTAAAGGAATCAGATGACCATGGGGATCCTGTTTAATTCTCTGTAACAGAATTCGCACTTTTCACCTGCCAAACACATGCCCACTACTCTTCTCTGGGGATAATAAAAACAAACCAGTGATCTGACAGAGGGCCTGAACACCCATCCTGACCGACCCCACAAAAAAAAAAGTACCCTCCAGCTACTAATTATAATGCCAATTTGCAAAATTTCCCTGCATTTTTAAACAATGGAGAAATGATGGTGGGATGATACTTAGAAGAATGGCTTCTTGTCAGTCTCCACTGACAAAAATAGGCAACACCAAGTCAGCTACGCCTCAGCATAGTTATGTCCGTAGCAGCCATATTTGGTTACAGTAGGCACATACACACGTTATCACAATCATGGTGAAACGCTGAAAACCTGCAAAGGATTTTCAACATACTGGTTAATTGAAAAGCTCTGAGGCATACTTCTTGGAACAAGCCAGTTTCCTGTGCCCACGCATAGAGAAGTATATAGAACCATGGTGGATTCCCAGCTCATGAAGCAAAGGATTCTTAAAGGAACGGGATTACCATGCGGATCCTGTTTAATTCTCTGAAACAGATCCGCAGTTTTCACCTGCCATACTAATACCCACTTCTCCTCTCTGGGGATAATAAAAACAAACCAGCGAACTGACAGAGGGCCTGACCAACACATCCACACTGACCCCACAGGAAAAAAAAAAAAACAACACCGTAGCCTCCAGCTACTAATTATAATGCTAACTTGCAAAATTTTACTGCATTTTTAAACAATGGAAAAATGATGGTGAGATGATACTTAGAAGAATGGATTCTTGTCAGTCTCCCCTAACAAAAATAGGCAAAACCAAGTCAGCTACGCCTCACCATACTTATGTTCGTGGCAGCCATCTTGAGTTTCAGGAGGCACAAACAAACGTTATCACAATTATGGTGAAACGCTGAACACCTGCAAATAATTTCCAACGTAGTGGTTAATTGAAAAGCTCTGCGGTATACTTCTTGGAACAAGCCAGTTACCTGTTCCCACGCAAAGAGGAGTATATAGAACCATGGTGGATTTCCAGCTGATGAAGAAAAGGATTATTAAAGGAATGGGATGACCATGGGGATCATCGTTAATTCTCTGAAACAGAATCCGCCCTTTTCACCTGCCAAACACATGCCCACTTCTCCTCTCTGGGGATAATAAAAACTAACCAGCGAACTGACAGAGGGCCTCACACCCCCATCCTCATCAACCGCACAAAAAAAAAAAAAAAACCGTACCCTCCAGCTACTAATTATAATGCTAACTTGCAAAATTTCCCTGCATTTTAAAACAATGGAAAAATGGTGGTGGGATGATACTTAGAAGAATGGCTTCTTGTCAGTCTTCACTAACAAAAATAGGCAACACCAAGTCAGCTACTCCTCAGCATAGTTATGTCCGTCGCAGCCTTCTTGGGTTTCAGGAGGCACAAACAAACGTTATCACAATTATGGTGAAACGCTGAACACCTGCAAATAATTTTCAACGTAGTGGTTAATTGAAAAGCTCTGCGGCATACTTCTTGGAACAAGCCAGTTTCCTGTTCCCACGCAAAGAGGAGTATATAGAACCATGGTGGATTTCCAGCTCATGAAGTAAAGGATTATTAAAGGAACGGGATGACCATGGGGATCATCGTTAATTCTCTGAAAAAGAATCCGCCCTTTTCACCTGCCAAGCACATGCCCACTTCTCCTCCCTGGGGATAATAAAAATTAACCAGCGAACTCACAGAGGGCCTGACCCCCCCATCCACATCGACCACACACAAAAAAAAACCATACCCTCCAGCTACTAATTATAATGCTAACTTGCAAAATTTCCTTGCCTTTTAAAACAATGGAAAAATGGTGGTGGGATGATACTTAGAAGAATGGCTTCTTGTCTGTCTCCACTAACAAAAATAGGCAACACCAAGTCAGCTACTCCTCAGCATAGTTATGTCCGTCGCAGCCTTCTTGGGTTTCAGGAGGCACATACAAACGTTATCAAAATTATGGTGAAACGCTGAAAACCTGCAAATAATTTTCAACGTACTGGTTAATTTGAAAACTCTCCAGCATACTTCTTGGAACAAGCCAGGTACCTGTGCCCACGCATAGAGGAGTATATAGAAACATGGTGGAATCCCAGCTGATGAATCAAAGGATTTTTAAAGGAATGAGATGACCATGCGGATCCTGTTTAATTCTCTGAAACAGAATCCGCACTTTTCACCTGCCAAACACATGCCCACTACTCTTCTCTGGGGATTATAAAAACAAACCAGCGATCTGACAGAGGGCCTGAACACCCATCCTGACCGACCCCACAAAAAAAAAAGGTACCCTCCAGCTACTAATTATAATGCCAATTTGCAAAATTTCCCTGCATTTCTAAACAATGGAGAAATGATGGTGGGATGATACTTAGAAGAATGGCTTCTTGTCAGTCTCCACTGACAAAAATAGGCAACACCAAGTCAGCTACGCCTCAGCATAGTTATGTCCGTAGCAGCCATATTTGGTTTCAGTAGGCACATACATACGTTATGACAATTATGGTGAAAGGCTGAAAACCTGCAAAGGATTTTCAACATACTGGTTAATTGAAAAGCTCTGAGGCATACTTTTTGGAACAAGCCAGTTTCCTGTGCCCTCGCATAAAGAAGTATATAGAACCATGGTGGATTCCCAGCTCATGAAGCAAAGGATTCTTAAAGGAACGGGATTACCGTTCGGATCCTGTTTAATTCTCTGAAACAGATCCGCAGTTTTCACCTGCCATACTAATACCCACTTCTCTTCTCTGGGGATAATAAAAACAAACCGGCGAACTGACAGAAGGCCTGACCAACACATCCACACCGACCCCACAGGAAAAAAAAAAAAAAAAAGAAAACACCGTAGCCTTCAGCTACTAATTATAATGCTAACTTACAAAATTTTCCTGCATTTTTAAAAAAAGGAAAAATGATGGTGAGATGATACTTAGAAGAATGGATTCTGGTCAGTCTCCACTAACAAAAATAGGCAACACCAAGTCAGCTACTCCTCAGCATAGTTATGTCCGTCGCAGCCTTCTTGGGTTTCAGGAGGCACAAACAAACGTTATCACAATTATGGTGAAACGCTGAACACCTGCAAATAATTTTCAACGTAGTGTTTAATTGAAAAGCTCTGCGGCATACTTCTTGGAACAAGCCAGTTACCTGTTCCCACGCAAAGAGGAGTATATAGAACCCTGGTGGATTTCCAGTTGATGAAGTAAAGGATTATTAAAGGAACCGGATGACCATGGGGATCATCGTTAATTCTCTGAAACAGAATCCGCCCTTTTCACCTGCCAAATACATGCCCACTTCTCCTCTCTGGGGATAACAAAAACTAACCAGCGAAGTGACAGAGGGCCTGACTCCCCCATCCACATCGACCACACACAGACAAAAAAACCGTACCCTCCAGCTACTAATTATAATGCTAACTTGCAAAATTTCCCTGCATTTTAAAATAATGGAAAAATGGTGGTGGGATGATACTTAGTAGAATGGATTCTTGTCAGTCTCCACTGTCAAAAATAGGCAACACCAAGTCAGCTACGCCTCGGCATAGTTATGTCCGTAGCATCCATATTTGGTTTCAGTAGGCACATACACACGTTATCACAATTATGGTCAAATGCTGAAAACCTGCAAAGGATTTTGAACAAACTGGTTAATTGAAAAGCTCTGAGGCATACTTCTTGGAACAAGCCAGTTTCCTGTGCCCACGCATAGAGAAGTATATAGAACCATGGTGGATTCCCAGCTCATGAAGCAAAGGATTCTTAAAGGAACGGGATTACCACGCGGATCCTGTTTAATTCTCTGAAACAGATCCGCAGTTTTCACCTTCCTTACTAATACCCACTTCGCCTCTCAGAGGATAATAAAAACAATCCAGCGAACTGACAGAGGGTCTGACCAACACATCCACACCGACCCCACAGGAAAAAAAAAAAAAAACACCGTAGCCTCCAGCTACTAATTATAATGCTAACTTGCAAAATTTCACTTCATTTTAAAACAATGGAAAAATGGTGGTGGGATGATACTTACAAGAATGGCTTCTTGTCAGTCTCCACTAACCAAAATAGGCAACACCAAGTCAGCTACTCCTCAGCATAGTTATGTCCGTCGCAGCCTTCTTGGGTTTCAGGAGGCACAAACAAACGTTATCACAATTATGGTGAAACGCTGAACACCTGCAAATAATTTTCAACGTAGTGGTTAATTGAAAAGCTCTGCGGCATACTTCTTGGAACAAGCCAGTTACCTGTTCCCACGCAAAGAGGAGTATATAGAACCATGGTGGATTTCCAGCTGATGAAGTAAAGGATTATTAAAGGAACGGGATGACCATGGAGATCATCGTTAATTCTCTGAAACAGAATCCGCCCTTTTCACCTGCCAGACACATGCCCACTTCTCCTCTCTGGGGATAATAAAAACTAACCAGCGAACTGACAGAGGGCCTGACCCCCCCATCCACATCGACCACACACACACAAAAAAAACCGTACCCTCCAGCTACTAATTATAATGCTAACTTGCAAAATTTCCCTGCATTTTAAAACAATGGAAAAATGGTGGTGGGATGATACTTAGAAAAATGGCTTTTTGTCTGTCTCCACTAACAAAAATAGGCAACACCAAGTCAGCTACTCCTCAGCATAGTTATGTCCGTCGCAGCCTTTTTGGGTTTCAGGAGGCACATACAAACGTTATCAAAATTATGGTGAAACGCTGAAAACCTGCAATTAATTTTCAACGTACTGGTTAATTTGAAAACTCTCCAGCATACTTCTTGGAACAAGCCAGGTACCTGTGCCCACGCATAGAGGAGTATATAGAAACATGGTGGAATCCCAGCTGATGAAGCAAAGGATTCTTAAAGGAATGAGATGACCATGCGGATCCTGTTTAATTCTCTGAAACAGAATCCGCACTTTTCATCTGCCAAACACATGCCCACTACTCTTCTCTGGGGATAATAAAAACAAACCAGTGAATTGACAGATGGCCTGAACACCCATCCTGACCGACCCCACAAAAAAAAAGTACCCTCCAGCTACTAATTATAATGCCAATTTGCAAAATTTCCCTGAATTTTTAAACAATGGAGACATCATGGTGGGATGATACTTAGAAGAATGGCTTCTTGTCAGTCTCAACTGACAAAAATAGGCAACACCAAGTCAGCTACGCCTCAGCATAGTTATGTCCGTATCAGCCATATTTGGTTTCAGGAGGCACATACACACGTTATCACAATTATGGCGAAACGCTGAAAACCTGCAAAGGATTTTCAACATACTGGTTAATTGAAAACCTCTGAGGCATACTTTTTGGAACAAGCCAGTTTCCTGTGCCCACGCATAGAGAAGTATATAGAACCATGGTGGATTCCCAGCTCATGAAGCAAAGGATCCTTAAAGGAACGGGATTACCATGCGGATCCTGTTTAATTCTCTGAAACAGATCCGCAGTTTTCACCTGGCATACTAATACCCACTTCTCCTCTCTGGGGATAATAAAAACAAACCAGCGAACTGACAGAGGGCCTCACCCTCCCATCCACATCGACCACACACAAAAAAAACCCGTACCCTCCAGCTACTAATTATAATGCTAACTTGCTAAATTTCCCTGCATTTTAAAACAATGGAAAAATGGTGGTGGGATGATACTTAGAAGAATGGCTTCTTGTCAGTCTCCACTAACAAAAATAGGCAACACCAAGTCAGCTACTCCTCAGCATAGTTATGTCCGTCGCAGCCTTCTTGGGTTTCAGGAGGCACAAACAAACGTTATCACAATTATGGTGAAACGCTGAACACCTGCAAATAATTTTCAACGTAGTGGTTAATTGAAAAGCTCTGCGGCATACTTCTTGGAACAAGCCAGTTACCTGTTCCCACGCAAAGAGGAGTATAGAGAACCATGGTGGATTTCCAGCAGATGAAGTAAAGGATTATTAAAGGAACGGGATGACCATGGGGATCATCGTTAATTCTCTGAAACAGAATCCGCCCTTTTAACCTGCCAAACACATGCCCCCTTCTCCTCTCTAGAGATAATAAAAACTAATAATTAATAAATAATTAATATTAATTAATATTAATTAATAAATAATTAATTAATAAATAATTAATAAAAACGTAAATATCACAATTATGATGAAACGCTGAACACCTGCAAATAATTTTCACCGTAGTGGTTAATTGAAAAGCTCTGTGGCATACTTCTTGGAACAAGCCAGTTACCTGTTCCCACGCAAAGAGGAGTATATAGAACCATGGTGGATTTCCAGCTGATGAAGTAAAGGATTATTAAAGGAACGGGATGACCATGGGGATCATCGTTAATTCTCTGAAACGGAATCCGCCCTTTTCACCTGCCAAACACATGCCCACTTCTCCTCCCTGGGGATAATAAAAACTAACCAGCGAACTGACAGAGGGCCTGACCCCCCCATCCACATCGACCACACACAAAAAAGAACCGTACCCTCCAGCTACTAATTATAATGCTAACTTGCAAAATTTCCCTGCATTTTAAAACAATGGAAAAATGGTGGTGGGATGATACTTAGAAGAATGGCTTCTTGTCAGTCTCCACTAACAAAAATAGGCAACACCAAGTCAGCTACTCCTCAGCATAGTTATGTCCGTCGCAGCCACATTGGGTTTCAGGAGACACGTACACACGTTATCACAATTATGGTGAAACGCTGAAAACCTGCAAAGGATTTTCAACTTACTGGTTAATTGAAAAGCTCTGAGGCATACTTCTTGGAACAAGCCAGTTTCCTGTGCCCACGCATAGAGAAGTGTATAGAACCATGGTGGATTCCCAGCTCATGAAGCAAAGGATTCTTAAAGGAACGGAATTACCATGCGGATCCTGTTTAATTCTCTGAAACAGATCTGCAGTTTTCACCTGCCAAACACATACCCACTTCTCCTCTCTGGGGATAATAAAAACAAACCAGCGAACTGACAGAGGGCCTGACCAACACATCCACACCAACCCCACAGGAAAAAAAAAAAAAAAAACACCGTAGCCTACTCCTACTAATTATAATGCTAACTTGCAAAATTTTCGTGCATTTTTAAACAACGGAAAAATGATGGTGATATGATACTTAGAAGTATGGATTCTTGTCAGTCTCCACTAACAAAAATAGGCAAAACCAAGTCAGCTACGCCTCAGCATAGTTATGTCCGTTGCAGCCTTCTTGGGTTTCAGGAGGCACAAACAAAGGTTATCACAATTATGGTGAAACGCTGAACACCTGCAAATAATTTTCAACGTAGTGGTTAATTGAAAAGCTCTGCGGCATACTTCTTGGAACAAGCCAGTTACCTGTTCCCACGCAAAGAGGAGTATATAGAACCATGGTGGATTTCCAGCTGATGAAGAAAAGGATTATTAAAGGAACGGGATGACCATGGGGATCATCGTTAATTCTCTGAAACAGAATCCGCCCTTTTCACCTGCCAAACACATGCCCCCTTCTCCTCTCTAGGGATAATAAAAACTAACCAGCGAACTGACAGAGGGCCTGACCCCCCCATCCACATCGACCACACACACAAAAAAAAAACCGTACCCTCCAGCTACTAATTATAATGCTAACTTGCAAAATTTCCCTGCATTTTAAAACAATGGAAAAATGGTGGTGGGATGATACTTAGAAGAATGGCTTCTTGTCAGTCTCCACTAACAAAAATAGGCAACACCAAGTCAGCTACTCCTCAGCATAGTTATGTCCGTCGCAGACTTCTTGGGTTTCAGGAGGCACAAGCAAACGTTATCACAATTATGGTGAAACGCTGAACACCTGCAAATAATTTTCAACGCAGTGGTTAATTGAAAAGCTCTGCGGCATACTTCTTGGAACAAGCCAGTTACCTGTTCCCACGCAAAGAGAAGTAGATAGAACCATGGTGGATTTCCAGCTGATGAAATAAAGGATTATTAAAGGAACGGGATGACCATGGGGATCAACATTAATTCTCTGAAACAGAATCCGCCCTTTTCACCTGCCAAACACATGCCCACTTCTCCTCTCTGGGGATAACAAAAGCTAACCAGCGAACCGACAGAGGGCCTGACCCCCCCCATCCACATCGACCACACAGAAATAAAAACCGTACCCTCCAGCTACTAATTATAATGCTAATTTGCAAATTTCCCTGCATTTTAAAACAATGGATAAATGGTGGTGGGATGATACTTAGAAGAATGGCTTCTTGTCTGTCACCACTAACAAAAATAGGCAACACCAAGTCAGCTACTCCTCAGCATAGTTATATCCGTCGCAGCCTTCTTGGGTTTCAGGAGGCACATACAAACTTTATCAAAATTATGGTGAAACGCTGAAAACCTGCAAATAATTTTCAACGTAGTGGTTAATTGAAAAGCTCTGCGGCATACTTCTTGGAACAAGCCAGGTACCTGTGCCCACGCATAGAGGAGTATATAGAAACATGGTGGAATCCCAGCTGATGAAGCAAAGGATTCTTAAAGGAATGAGATGACCATGCGGATCCTGTTTAAATCTCTGAAACAGAATCCGCACTTTTCACCTGCCAAACACATGCCCACTTCTCCTCTCTGGGGATAATAAAAACAAACCAGTGAATTGACAGATGGCCTGACCAACCCATCCACACTGACCCCACAAACAAAAAAAAAAAGTACCCTCCAGCTACTAATTATAATGCTAACTTGCAAAATTTCCCTGCATTTTAAAACAATGGAAAAATGGTGGTGGGATGATACTTAGAAGAATGGTTTCTTGTCAGTCTCCACTAACAAAAATAGGCAACACGAAGTCAGCTACGCCTCAGCATACTTATGTCCTTGGAAGCCATATTGGGTTTCAGGAGACACTTACACACGTTATCACAATTATTGTGAAACGCTGAAAACCTGCAAAGGGTTTTCAACATACTGGTTAATTGAAAAGCTCTGAGGCATACTTCTTGGAACAAGCCAGTTTCCTGTGCCCACGCATAGAGAAGTATATAGCACCATGGTGGATTCCCAGCTCATGAAGCAAAGGATTCTTAAAGGAACGGGATTACCATGCGGATCCTGTTTAATTCTCTGAAACAGATCCGCAGTTTTCACCTGCCAAACACATACCCACTTCTCCTCTCTGGGGATAATAAAAACAAACCAGCGAACTGACAGAGGGCCTGACCAACACATCGACACCGACCCCACAGGAAAAAAAAAAAAAAAACACCGTAGCCTCCAGCTACTAATTATAATGCTAACTTGCAAAATTATCCTGCATTTTTAAACAATGGAAAAATGATGGTGAGATGATACTTAGAAGAATGGATTCTTGTCAGTCTCCACTAACAAAAATAGACAAAACCAAGTCAGCTACGCCTCAGCATAGTTATATTCGTGGCATCAATCTTGGGTTTCAGGAGGCACAAACAAAGGTTATCACAATTATGGTGAAACGCTGAACACCTGCAAATAATTTTCAACGTACTGGTTAATTGAAAAGCTCTGCGGCATACTTCTTGGAACAAGCCAGTTACCTGTTGCCACGCAAAGAGGAGTATATAGAACCATGGTGGATTTCCAGCTGGTGAAATAATGGATTATTAAAGGAACGGGATGACCATGGGGATCATCGTTAATTCTCTGAAACAGAATCCGCCATTTTCACCTGCCAAACACATGCCCACTTCTCCTCTCTGGTTATCATAAAAACTAACCAGCGAACTGACAGAGGGCCTGACCCCCCCATCCACATGGACCACACAAAAAAAAAAAACCGTACCCTCCAGCTACTAATTATAATGCTAACTTGCAAAATTTCCCTGCATTTTAAAACAATGGAAAAAAGATGGTGGGATGATACTTAGAAGAATGGCTTCTTGTCAGTCTCCACTAACAAAAATAGGCAACACCAAGTCAGCTACTCCTCAGCATAGTTATGTCCGTAGCAGCCATATTTGGTTTCAGTAGGCACATACGCACGTTATCACAATTATGGTGAAACGCTGAAAGCCTGCAAAGGATTTTCAACATACTGGTTAATTGAAAAGCTCTGAGGCATACTTCTTGGAACAAGCCACTTTCCTGTGCCCACGCATAGAGAAGTATATAGAACCATGGTGGATTCCCAGCTCATGAAGCAAAGGATTCTTAAAGGAACGGAATTACCATGCGGATCCTGTTTAATTCTCTGAAACAGATCCGCAGTTTTCACCTGCCAAACACATACCCACTTCTCCTCTCTGGGGATAATAAAAACAAACCAGCGAACTGACAGAGGGCCTGACCAACACATCCACACCGACCCCAAAGGAAAAAAAAAAAACAACGTAGCCTCCAGCTACTAATTATAATGCTAACTTGCAAAATTATCCTGCATTTTTAAACAATGGAAAAATGATGGTGAGATGATACTTAGAAGTATGGATTCTTGTCAGTCTCCACTGACAAAAATAGGCAAAACCAAGTCAGCTACGCCTCAGCATAGTTATGTTCGTGGCAGCCATCTTGGGTTTCAGGAGGCACAAACAAACGCTATCACAATTATGGTGAAACGCTGAACACCTGCAAATACTTTTCAACGTACTGGTTAATTGAAAAGCTCTGCGGCATACTTCTTGGAACAAGCCAGTTACCTGTTCCCACGCAAAGAGGAGTATATAGAACCATGGTGGATTTCCAGCTGATGAAGTAAAGGATTATTAAAGGAACGGGATGACCATGGGGATCATCGTTAATTCTCTGAAACAGAATCCGCCCTTTTCACCTGCCAAACACATGCCCACTTCTCCTCTCTGGGGATAATAAAAACTAACCAGCGAACTGACAGAGGGCATGACCACCCCATCCACATCGACCACACACAAAAAAAAAACCGTACCCTCCAGCTACTAATTATAATGCTAACTTGCAAAATTTCCCTGCATTTTAAAACAATGGAAAAATGGTGGTGGGATGATACTTAGAAGAATGGCTTCTTGTCTGTCTCCACTAACAAAAATAGGCAACACCAAGTCAGCTACTCCTCAGCATAGTTATGTCCGTCGCAGCCTTCTTGGGTTTCAGTAGGCACATACAAACGTTATCAAAATTATGGTGAAACGCTGAAAACCTGCAAATAATTTTCAACGTAGTGGTTAATTTGAAAACTCTCCAGCATACTTCTTGGAACAAGCCAGGTACCTGTGCCCACGCATAGAGGAGTATATAGAAACATGGTGGAATCCCAGCTGATGAAGCAAAGGATTCTTAAAGGAATGAGATGACCATGCGGATCCTGTTTAATTCTCTGAAACAGAATCCGCACTTTTCACCTACGAAACACATGCCCACTACTCTTCTCTGGGGATAATAAAAACAAACCAGCAATCTGACAGAGGTCCTGAATGCGGGGAGTTAGCTACGCTCCCCGCAAAGAGGTCCTTTTCTCTTTGTTCTGATCAGATCTCTAAGTTGACTACGCCAGTTTGCAGGGAGTTAGCTACGCTCCCTGCAAAGAGGTTTTTTCTTCCGATCAGGTCTCTCAGGCAGGGGTCATCGCAAAGGATGAAAAATATAGTAGGAAACAGAAATAAAAATATAAGGTAATGGCAATAATAATACACAGAGCCAAAGATATAGTTTATAAAGTGAAAGTTTATGAAAATAGATAAAGAAGGGTATCCGGATGGAAATATTTTCCCCGCATCAAATATTTCCCCGACTGAAACTCCACACAGGTATTATATAGGCTACATACAGGCTCTGGTTGCCAAGCGCAACGGGATTTTGATACTAACAGGCAGTTTGCTTTAGGGTCAAAGTCTCCTAAAAGTCTACTACAGATCCTTTAACTAACTCTAACTAGGGGAACAATGGGTTATAAAATCTTCTTGGGGCAAACTTCTAAGTTTTATGATAAGGCTATTACTTTAGCAACAAACAGAGACATCTTGGCTCTGGTGATTGTGTTCTTGGAGACAGAGATGATCCCAGAAGTCAACATGGGCTGTGCTTTGTGTTAATTACTTGAACCGCATGGTTCCATCTGGGCCCGGCTTGGGCATTAGCATATCTATCTGATTAGCTCTCATCTCCGGGGGTCCACCTGTCAGCAGCACCAGCAACCTTTGGTCCTAAGGGAGGCCTGCCTTGTCTTTCAAAACAGGTGAGAACCAAAGGCCCAGTTTACAGCTGTCTCCTTGAGATGCAGCTTCTACTGACCAGCAAGACGCCCTCCTGAGACGAGGCAGCTTTTGAACTAACACATTTATCTTTTCCTTAAGGTAAACCTTATTTGACTTCTGAAATCAAATCTTGTCTCCAGAAATACAGGGGGCATTTCTACAACTCAGTATTCTTAGGCTCAACACCTGAACACCCATACTGACCGACCCCACAAAAAAAAAGTACCCTCCAGCTACTAATTATAATGCCAATTTGCAAAATTTCCCTGCATTTTTAAACAATGGAGAAATGATGGTGGGATGATACTTAGAAGAATGGCTTCTTGTCAGTCTCCACTGACAAAAATAGGCAAAACCAAGTCAGCCTTGCCTCAGCATAGTTATGTCCGTAGCAGCCATATTTGGTTTCAGTAGGCACATACACACGTTATCACAATTAGGGTGAAACACTGAAAACCTGCAAAGGATTTTCAACATACTGGTTAATTGAAAAGCTCTGAGGCATACTTCTTGGAACAAGCCAGTTTCCTGTGCCCACGCATAGAGAAGTATATAGAACCATGGTGGATTCCCAGCTCATGAAGAAAAGGATTCTTAAAGGAACGGGATTACCATGCGGATCCTGTTTAATTCTCTGAAACAGAATCCGCACTTTTCACCTGGCATACTAATACCCACTTCTCCTCTCTGGGGATAATAAAAACAAACCAGCGAACTGACAGAGGGCCTGACCAACACATCCACACCGACCCCACAGGAAAAAAAAAAAAAAAACACCGTAGCCTCCAGCTACTAATTATAATGCTAACTTGCACAATTTTCCTGCATTTTTAAACAATGGAAAAATGATGGTGAGATTATACTTAGAAGAATGGATTCTTGTCAGTCTCCACTAACAAAAATAGGCAAAACCAAGTCAGCTACGCCTCAGCATCGTTATGTTCGTGGCAGTCATCTTGGGTTTCAGGAGGCACAAACAAACGTTATCACAATTATGGTGAAACGCTGAACACCTGCAAATAATTTTCAACGTACTGGTTAATTGAAAAGCTCTGCGGCATACTTCTTGGAACAAGCCAGTTACCTGTTCCCACGCAAAGAGGAGTATATAGAACCATGGTGGATTTCCAGCTGATGAAGTAAAGGATTATTAAAGGAACGGGATGACCATGGGGATCACCGTTAATTCTCTGAAACAGAATCCGCCCTTTTCATTTGCCAAACACATGCCCACTTCTCCTCTCTGGGGATAATAAAAACTAACCAGCGAACTGACAGAGGGCCTGACCACCCCATCCACATCGACAACACACACAAAAAAAAACCGTACCCTCCAGCTACTAATTATGATGCTAACTTACAAAATTTCCCTGCATTTTAAAACAATGGAAAAATGGTGGTGGGATGATACTTAGAAGAATGGCTTCTTGTCAGTCTCCACTAAAAAAATAGGCAACACCAAGTGAGCTACTCCTCAGCATAGTTATGTCCGTCGCAGCCTTCTTGGGTTTCAGGAGGAACATACAAACGTTATCAAAATTATGGTGAAACGCTGAAAACCTGCAAATAATTTTCAACGTACTGGTTAATTTGAAAACTCTCCAGCATACTTCTTGGAACAAGCCAGGTACCTGTGCCCACGCATAGAGGAGTATATAGAAACATGGTGGAATCCCAGCTGATGAAGCAAAGGATTCTTAAAGGAATGAGATGACCATGCGGATCCTGTTTAATTCCCTCAAACAGAATCCGCACTTTTCACCTGCCAAACACATGCCCACTACTCTTCTCTGGGGATAATAAAAACAAACCAGCGATCTGATAGAGGGCCTGAACACCCATCCTGGCCGACCCCACAAAAAAAAAAAGTACCCTCCAGCTACTAATTATAATGCCAATTTGCAAAATTTCCCTGCATTTTTAAACAATGGAGAAATGATGGTGGGATGATACTTAGAAGAATGGCTTCTTGTCAGTTTCCACTGACAAAAATAGGCAACACCAAGTCAGCTACGCCTCAGCATAGTTATGTTCATGGCAGCCATATTTGGTTTCAGGAGACACATACACACGTTATCACAATTATGGTGAAACGCTGAAAACCTGCAAAGGATTTTCAACATACTGGTTAATTCAAAAGTTCTGAGGCATACTTCTTGGAACAAGCCAGTTTCCTGTGCCCACGCATAGAGAAGTATATAGAACCATGGTGGATTCCCAGCTCATGAAGCAAAGGATTCTTAAAGGAACGGGATTACCATGCGGATCCTGTTTAATTCTCTGAAACAGATCCGAAGTTTTCACCTGCCATACTAATACCCACTTCTCCTCTCTGGGGATAATAAAAACAAACCAGCGAACTGACAGAGGGCCTGACCAACACATCCACACCGACCCCACAGGAAAAAAAAAAAAAACACCGTAGCCTCCAGCTACTAATTATAATGTTAACTTGCAAAATTTTCCTGCATTTTTAAACAATGGAAAAATGATGGTGAGATGATACTTAGAAGAATGGATTCTTGTCAGTTTCCACTAACAAAAAAAGGCAACACCAAGTCAGCTACGCCTCAGCATAGTTATGTTCGTGGAAGCCTTCTTGGGTTTCAGGAGGCACAAACAAACGTTATCAGAATTATGGTGAAATGCTGAACACCTGCAAATAATTTTTATCGTATTGGTTAATTGAAAAGCTCTGCGGCATACTTCTTGGAACAAGCCAGTTACCTGTTCGCACGCAAAGAGGAGTATATAGAACCATGGTGGATTTCCAGCTGATGAAGTAAAGGATTATTAAAGGAACGGGATGACCATTGGGATCATCATTAATTCTCTGAAACAGAATCCGCCCTTTTCTCCTGCCAAACACATGCCCACTTCTCCTCTCTGGTTATAATAAAAACTAACCAGCGAACTGACAGAGGGCCTGAACCCCCCATCCACATCGACCACACACAAAAAAAACCGTACCCTCCAGCTACTAATTATAATGCTAACTTCCAAAATTTCCCTTCATTTTTAACCAACGGAAAAATGATGGCGGCATGATACTTAGAAGAATGGCTTCTTGTCAGTCTCCACTAACAAAAATAGGCAACACCAAGTCAGCTACTCCTCAGCATAGTTATGTCCGTCGCAGCCTTCTTGGGTTTCAGGAGGCACATACAAACGTTATCAAAATTATGGTGAAACGCTGAAAACCTGCAAATAATTTTCAACGTAGTGGTTAATTGAAAAGCTCTGCGGCATACTTCTTGGAACAAGCCAGGTACCTGTGCCCACGCATAGAGGAGTATATAGAAACATGGTGGAATCCCAGCTGATGAAGCGAAGGATTCTTAAAGGAATGAGATGACCATGCGGATTCCGTTTAATTCTCTGAAACAGAATCCGCACTTTTCACCTGCCAAACACATGCCCACTTCTCCTCTCTGGGGATAATAAAAACAAACCAGTGAATTGACAGATGGCCTGACCAACCCATCCACACTGACCCCACAAAAAAAAAAAAAGTACCCTCCAGCTACTAATTATAATGCTAACTTGCAAAATTTTCCTGCATTTTTAAACAATGGAAAAATCATGGTGAGATGATACTTAGAAGAATGGATTCTTGTCAGTCTCCACTAACAAAAATAGGCAAAACCAAGTCAGCTACGCCTCAGCATCGTTATGTTCGTGGCAGCCATCTTGGGTCTCAGGAGGCACAAACAAACGTTATCACAATTATGGTGAAACGCTGAACACCTGCAAATAATTTTCAACGTACTCGTTAATTGAAAAGCTCTGTGGCATACTTCTTGGAACAAGCCAGTTACCTGTTCCCACGCAAAGAGGAGTATATAGAACCATGGTGGATTTCCAGCTGATGAAGTAAAGGATTATTAAAGGAACGGGATAGGCATGGGGATCATCGTTAATTCTCTGAAACAGAATCCGCCCTTTTCACCTGCCAAACATATGCCCACTTCTCCTCTCTGGGGATAATAAAAACTAACCAGCTAACTGACAGAGGGCCTGACCCCCCCATCCACATCGACCACACACACAAAAAAAACCATACCCTCCAGCTACTAATTATAATGCTAACTTCCAAAATTTCCCTTCATTTTTAACCAATGGAAAAATGATGGCGGCATGATACTTAGAAGAATGGCTTCTTGTCAGTCTCCACTAACAAAAATCGGCAAAACCAAGTCAGCTACGCCTCAGCATAGTTATGTCTGTGGCAGCCATCTTGGGTTTCAAGGCACATACAAACGTTGTCGCAATTATGATGAAACGCTGAACACCTGCAAATAATTTTCAATGTACTTTTTATTTGAAAAGCTCTGTGGCATACTTCTTGGAACAAGCCAGTAACCTGTGCTCACCCATACGGGAGTATATAGAACCATGGTGGTTTCCCAGATGATGAAGCAAAGGATTCTTAAAGGAAGCGGATGACCATGCGGATCCTCTTTAATTCCTTGAAACAGAATCCGCACTTTTCACCTGCCAACAACATGCCCACTTCTCCTCTCTGGGGATAATAAAAACAAACCAGCGAACATCTAGAGGGCCTTGCACCCCCATCCACACCGACCCCACAAAAAAAAAAGTACCCTCCAGCTACTAATTATAATACTATCTTGCAAAATTTCCCTGCATTTTAAAACAATGGAAAAATGGTGGTGGGATGATACTTAGAAGAGTGGCTTCTTGTCAGTCTCCACTAACAAAAATAGGTGACACCAAGTCAGCTACTCCGCAGCATAGTTATGTCCGTCGCAGCCTTCTTCGGTTTCAGGAGGCACAAACAAACGTTATCACAATTAGGGTGAAATGCTGAACACCTGCAAATAATTTTCAACGTAGTGGTTAATTGAAAAGCTCTGCGGCATACTTCTTGGAACAAGCCAGTTACTTGTTCCCACGCAAAGAGGAGTATATAGAACCATGGTGGATTTCCAGCTGATGAAGTAAAGGATTATTAAAGGAACGGGATGACCATGGGGATCATCGTTAATTCTCTGAAACAGAATCCGCCCTTTTCACCTGCCAAACACATGCCCACTTCTCCTCTCTGGGGACAATAAAAACTAACCAGTGAACTGACAGAAGGCCTGACCCCCCCCATCCACATCGACCACACACAAAAAAAAAACCGTACCCTCCAGCTACTAATTATAATGCTAACTTCCAAAATTTCCCTTCATTTTTAACCAACGGAAAAATGATGGCGGCATGATACTTAGAAGAATGGCTTCTTGTCAGTCTCCACTAACAAAAATAGGCAACACCAAGTCAGCTACTCCTCAGCATAGTTATGTCCGTCGCAGCCTTCTTGGGTTTCAGGAGGCACATACAAACATTATCAAAATTATGGTGAAACGCTGAAAACCTGCAAATAATTTTCAACGTAGTGGTTAATTGAAAAGCTCTGCGGCATACTTCTTGGAACAAGCCAGGTACCTGTGCCCACGCATAGAGGAGTATATAGAAACATGGTGGAATCCCAGCTGATGAAGCAAAGGATTCTTAAAGGAATGAGATGACCATGCGGATCCTGTTTAATTCTCTGAAACAGAATCCGCACTTTTCACCTGCCAAACACATGCCCACTTCTCCTCTCTGGGGATAATAAAAACAAACCAGTGAATTGACAGATGGCCTGACCAACCCATCCACACTGACCCCACAAAAAAAAAAAAAAGTACCCTCCAGCTACTAATTATAATGCTAACTTGCAAAATTTTCCTGCATTTTTAAACAATGGAAAAATCATGGTGAGATGATACTTAGAAGAATGGCTTCTTGTCAGTCTCCACTAACAAAAATAGGCAAAACCAAGTCAGCTACGCCTCAGCATCGTTATGTTCGTGGCAGCCATCTTGGGTCTCAGGAGGCACAAACAAACGTTATCACAATTATGGTGAAACGCTGAACACCTGCAAATAATTTTCAACGTACTCGTTAATTGAAAAGCTCTGTGGCATACTTCTTGGAACAAGCCAGTTACCTGTTCCCACGCAAAGAGGAGTATATAGAACCATGGTGGATTTCCAGCTGATGAAGTAAAGGATTATTAAAGGAACGGGATAGGCATGGGGATCATCGTTAATTCTCTGAAACAGAATCCGCCCTTTTCACCTGCCAAACATATGCCCACTTCTCCTCTCTGGGGATAATAAAAACTAACCAGCTAACTGACAGAGGGCCTGACCCCCCCATCCACATCGACCACACACACAAAAAAAACCATACCCTCCAGCTACTAATTATAATGCTAACTTCCAAAATTTCCCTTCATTTTTAACCAATGGAAAAATGATGGCGGCATGATACTTAGAAGAATGGCTTCTTGTCAGTCTCCACTAACAAAAATCGGCAAAACCAAGTCAGCTACGCCTCAGCATAGTTATGTCTGTGGCAGCCATCTTGGGTTTCAAGGCACATACAAACGTTGTCGCAATTATGATGAAACGCTGAACACCTGCAAATAATTTTCAATGTACTTTTTATTTGAAAAGCTCTGTGGCATACTTCTTGGAACAAGCCAGTAACCTGTGCTCACCCATACGGGAGTATATAGAACCATGGTGGTTTCCCAGATGATGAAGCAAAGGATTCTTAAAGGAAGCGGATGACCATGCGGATCCTCTTTAATTCCTTGAAACAGAATCCGCACTTTTCACCTGCCAACAACATGCCCACTTCTCCTCTCTGGGGATAATAAAAACAAACCAGCGAACATCTAGAGGGCCTTGCACCCCCATCCACACCGACCCCACAAAAAAAAAAGTACCCTCCAGCTACTAATTATAATACTATCTTGCAAAATTTCCCTGCATTTTAAAACAATGGAAAAATGGTGGTGGGATGATACTTAGAAGAGTGGCTTCTTGTCAGTCTCCACTAACAAAAATAGGTGACACCAAGTCAGCTACTCCGCAGCATAGTTATGTCCGTCGCAGCCTTCTTCGGTTTCAGGAGGCACAAACAAACGTTATCACAATTAGGGTGAAATGCTGAACACCTGCAAATAATTTTCAACGTAGTGGTTAATTGAAAAGCTCTGCGGCATACTTCTTGGAACAAGCCAGTTACTTGTTCCCACGCAAAGAGGAGTATATAGAACCATGGTGGATTTCCAGCTGATGAAGTAAAGGATTATTAAAGGAACGGGATGACCATGGGGATCATCGTTAATTCTCTGAAACAGAATCCGCCCTTTTCACCTGCCAAACACATGCCCACTTCTCCTCTCTGGGGACAATAAAAACTAACCAGTGAACTGACAGAAGGCCTGACCCCCCCCATCCACATCGACCACACACAAAAAAAAAACCGTACCCTCCAGGTACTAATTATAATGCTAACTTGCAAAATTTCCCTGCATTTTAAAACAATGGAAAAATGGTGGTGGGATGATACTTTGAAGAATGGCTTCTTGTCAGTCTCCACTAACAAAAATAGGCAACACCAAGTCAGCTACTCCTCAGCATAGTTATGTCCGTCGCAGTCTTCTTGGGTTTCAGGAGGCACATACAAATGTTATCAAAATTATGGTGAAACCCTGAAAACCTGCAAATAATTTTCCACGTACTGGTTAATTTGAAAACTCTCCAGCATACTTCTTGGAACAAGCCAGGTACCTGTGCCCACGCATAGAGGAGTATATAGAAACATGGTGGAATCCCAGCTGATGAAGCAAAGGATTCTTAAAGGAATGAGATGACCATGCGGATCCTGTTTAATTCTCTGAAACAGAATCCGCACTTTTCACCTGCCAAACACATGCCCACTTCTCCTCTCTGGGGATAATAAAAACAAACCAGTGAATTGACAGATGGCCTGACCAACCCATCCACACTGACCCCACAAAAAAAAAAAAAGTACCCTCCAGCTACTAATTATAATGCTAACTTGCAAAATTTCCCTGCATTTTTAAACAATGGAAAAATGGTGGTTGGATGATACTTAGAAGAATGGCTTCTTGTCAGTCTCCACTAACAAAAATAGGCAACACGAAGTCAGCTACGCCTCAGCATACTTATGTCCTTGGCAGCCATATTGGGTTTCAGGAGACACATACAAACGTTATCAAAATTATGGTGAAACCCTGAAAACCTGCAAATAATTTTCAACGTACTGCTTAATTGAAAAGCTCTGCGGCATACTTCTTGGAACAAGCCAGTTACCTGTGCCCACACATAGAGGAGTATATAGAACCATGGTGGATTCCCAGCTGATGAAGCAAAAGTTTCCAAAAGGAACGGGATGAGCATGCGGATCCTGTTTCATTCTCTGAAACAGAATCCGCCCTTTTCACCTGCCAAAAACATGCCCACTTCTCCTCTCTGGGGATAATAGAAACTAACCAGCGAACTGACAGAGGGCCTGACCCCCCCCATCCACATCGACCACACACACAAAAAAAACCGTACCCTCCAGCTACTAATTATAATGCTAAGTTCCAAAATTTCCCTTCATTTTTAACCAACGGAAAAATGATGGCGGCATGATACTTAGAAGAATGGCTTCTTGTCAGTCTCCGCTAACAAAAATCGGCAAAACCAAGTCAGCTACGCCTCGGCATAGTTATGTCTGTGGCAGCCATCTTGGGTTTCAAGGCACATACAAACGTTGTCGCAATTATGATGAAACGCTGAACACCTGCAAATAATTTTCAATGTACTTTTTATTTGAAAACCTCTGTGGCATACTTCTTGAAACAAGCCAGTCACCTGTGCCCACTCATACGGGAGTATATAGAACCATGGTGGTTTCCCACCTGATGAAGCAAAGGATTCTTAAAGGAATTGGATGACCATGCGGATCCTGTTTAATTCTTTGAAACAGAATCCGCACTTTTCACCTGCCAACAACATGCCCACTTCTCCTCTCTGGGGATAATAAAAACAAACCAGCGAACATCTAGAGGGCCTTGCACCCCCATCCACACCGACACCACAAAAAAAAAAAAGTACCCTCCAGCTACTAATTATAATGCTAACTTGCACAATTTCCCTGCATTTTTAAACAATGGAAAAATCATGGTGGGATTATACTTAAAAGAATGGCTTCTTGTCAGTCTCCACTGACAAAAATAGGAAACACCAAGTGAGCTACGCCTCAGCATAGTTATGTCCGTGGCAGCCATCTTGGGTTTCAGCAGGCACATACAAACCTTATCACAATTATGGTGAAACGCTGAAAACCTGCAAATAATTTTCAACGTAGTGGTTAATTGAAAAGCTCTGCGGCATACTTCTTGGAACAAGCCAGGTACCTGTGCCCACGCATAGAGGAGTATATAGAACCATGGTGTATTCCCAGCTGATGAAGCAAAGGATTCTTTTTTTTTTTTTTTTTTTTTGAGACAGAGTCTCAATTTGTTGCCCAGGCTAGAGTGAGTGCCGTGGCGTCAGCTTAGTTCACAGCAACCTCAGACTCCTCGGCTTAAACGATCCTACTGCCTCAGCCTCCCGAGTAGCTGGGACTACAGGCATGCGCCACTATGCCCGGCTAATTTTTTCTATATAGATTTTTAGTTGTCCATATAATGTCTTTCTATTTTTAGTAGAGACGGGTTCTCGCTCTTGCTCAGGCTGGTCTCGAACTCCTGACCTCGAGCGATCCACCCGCCTCGGCCTCCCAGAGTGCTAGGATTACAGGCGTGAGCCACCGCGCCCTTCCAGGATTCTTAAAGGAACGGGATGACCATGCGAACGCTGTTTAATTCTCTGAAAGAGTATCCGCACTTTTCAGCTGCCATCAAATGCCGACTTCCCCTCTCTGGGGATAATAAAAACAAACCAGCAAATTTATAGAGGGCTTGACCCCCCCATCGACACCGACCCGATGAAAAAAAAAAAAAAAGTACCCTCCAGCTACTAATTATAAAGCTAACTTGCAAAATTTCCCTGCATTTTTTAACAATGGAAAAATGACGGTGGGCTTATACTTAGAATGGCTACTTGTTAGTCTCCGCTGACAAAAAGAGGCAACACGAAGTCGGCTACACCTCAGCATAGTTATGGCCGTGGCAGCCATCTTGGGTTTCAGGAGGCACATACAAACGTTATTACAATTAGGGTGAAATGCTGAAAACCTGCAAATAATTTTCAACGTACTGGTTAATTCAAAAGCTCTGCGGCATACTTCTTGGAACAAGCCAGTTACCTGTGCCAATGCATGGAGGAGTATATAGAACCATGGTGGATTCCCAGCTGATGAAGCAAAGGATTCTTAAAGGAATGGGATGACCATGTGGATCCTGTTTAATTCTCTGAAATAGAATCCACACTTTTCACCTGCCAAACACATGCCCACTTGTCCCCTCTGGGGATAATAAAAGAAAACCAGCGAACTCACAGAGGGCCTGAAACGCCCATCCACTCCTAACCCACAAAAAAAGAAAAAAAATACGTACCCTACATCTAATTATAATACTAACTTGCAAAATTTCCCTCCATTTTTACGCAATGGAAAAATGATGGTGGGATGATACTTAGAAGAATGTCTTCTTGTCAGTCTCCACTAACAAAAATAGGCATCAACAAGTCAGCTATGCCTCAGCATATTTATATCCGTGGCAGCCATCTTGGGTTTAAGGAGGCACATTCAAACGTTATCACAATTACGGTTAAACATGCTAAAAACCTGACAATTCTAAAAGTACTGGTTAATTCAAAAGCTCTGTCGCATACTTCTTGGAACAAGCCAGTTACCTGTGCCCATGCAAAGAGAGGTCTAGAGAACCATGGTGGATTCCCAGGTGATGAATCAAAGGATTCTTAAAGGAACAGGCTCAAAAGTGCAGATCCTGTTTCAGTCTAAGTGTGAAACAGGATCCGCACATTTTGCCTGCAACACACATTCACCCTTCTCATCTCTAGGGATAACAAAAACAGCCCATCGGATTTACAGATGCCCTGCCCCCGGCCCCCACCACCCCACACAAAATAGTCTGCTCCAGCGACTCGTCCTTATGCTATCTGGTGAAAGGTCATAAGCCTTTTAAAAAACTGGAGATAGGATGGTAGAATTATACCTAAAAGACTGGCTTATTGCCAGATTCCCATACCAAGTATTGGCAACAGCAAGTGACGTAGGCCTCAGCATAGGTTTGTCCATGGCAGCCATCTTGGGTTTAAGGAGACACAGATGAACCTTATAACAATTATAATAAAAGGTGCTGCGAAAGCTGTTAAATAATTCTCATGGTAGTGGTTATTTCAAAAGCTCTGCGGCATACTTCTTTGAACTAGCCAGTTAACTGGGCCCACGCATAGTGCGGTGTAGAGAACTATGGTGGATTCCCAGCTGATGAAGCAAAGGATTCTTAAAGGAACAGGATGAACATGCGGATCCTGTTTCATACTCTGAAACAGGATCTGCACTTTTCACCTGCCAAACACATGCCCACTTCTCCTCTCTGGGGATAATAAAAAGAAACCACAGAACTGGCGGAGGGCTTGCCGCACCAGCCCCCAGACCCCACATAAAAACTTCCCGTCCAGCGACTCCTTGTTATTCTAACTGCCAAAAGGTGCTCTGACTTTTAAAATAGTGGAGAAGGATGGTGAAATGATACTTAAAAGAATGTATTCTTTCCAGTCTCCAGTACCAAGGATCGGCCACACAAAGTGAGCTCGGCCTCAGCATAGTTTTGTCCATGGCAGCCATCTCGAGACGAACCTTATGACAATTATGATGAAAGGTGCTGCAAAACCTGGCAAATAATTCTCAACGTAGTGGTTTTTTCAAAAGCTCTGTGGAATACTTCTTGGAACCCGGCAGTTTTCTGGGCCCACACATAGAGGGGTCTAGAGAACCATGATGGATTCCCAGGTGATGAATCAAAGGATTCTTAAAGGAACAGGCTGAAAAGTGCGGATCCTGTTTCAGTCTGAGACTGAAACACTATATGCACTTTTTGCCTGCAACACACATGCCCACTTCTCCTCTCTAGGGATAATAAAAACAATCAATCGGATTGACAGATGTCCTCCCCCGCCCCCCAACACTGTACACAAAAAGGTCCCCTCCAGCGACTCATCCTTATGCTATCTGGCGAAAGGTCCTCTGCGTTTTAAAATAATGAAGATAGGATGGTGGAATTATACTTAAAATACTGGCCTTTTGCCAGACTCCCATACCAATTATTGGCAACAGGAAGTGACCTAGGTGTCAGCATAGGTTTGTCCGTGGCTGCCATCTAGGGTTTTAGGAAGCACAGATGAACCTTGTCAAAATTATGGTAAAAGTGCTGGAAAAGCTGGCAAATAATTTCCATAGTAGTGGTTATTTCAAAAGCTCTGAGGAAAACTTCTTGGAACCAGGCAGTTTTCTGTGTGCACTAAAAGAGGGGTCTAGAGAACCATGGTGGATTCCCAGCTGATGAAGCAAAGGATTCTTAATGGAACGGGGTGAAAAGTGCAGATCCTGTGTCTGTCTAAGACTGAAACAGGACGCACACTTTTCACCTGCCACACACATGCCCACTTTTCCTCTCTGGGGATAATAAAAACAAACCAGTGAACTGACAAAGGGCCTGCCCCCCTTCCACCCACGCAGATCCCCCCCAAAAAAATTCCCCTCCAGCTACTAATTATTATGCTAACTTGCAAAATTTCCCTGCATTTTTAAACAATGGAGAAAGGACGGTGGAGTGATACTTAGAAGAATGGCTTCTTGTCAGTCTCCACTAACAAAAATAGGCAACACCAAGTCAGCTACGCCTCAGCATAGTTATGCCCGTGGCAGCCATGTTGGGTTTAAGGAGGCACATACAAACTTTATCATAATTATGGTGAAACGTGCTGAAAACCCGGCAAATAATTCTCAACGTACTGTTTAATTCAAAAGCTCTGTGGCATACTTCTTGGAAGAAGCCAGTTACCTGGGCCCACGCATAGAGGGGTCTAGAGAACCATGGTGGATTCCAAGGTGATGAATCTAAGGATTCTTAAAGGAACAGGCTGAAAAGTGCAGATCCTGACTGAAACAGGATTCTGACTTTTTGCCTGCAACACACATGCCCACTTCTCCTCTCTAGGGATAACAAAAACAACCCATCGGATTGACAGATGGCCTGCCCCCGCCCCCCACCACCCCACACAAAATCGTGCCCTCCAGCGACTGATCCTTATGCTATCTGGCAATACGTCCTCTGCCTTTTAAAATAATGGAGATAGAATGGTGGAATTATACCTAAAAGACTGGCTTATTGCCAGACTCCCATACCAAGTATTCGCAACAGCAAGTCACCTAGGCCTCAGCACACGTTTGTCCCTGGCAGCCATCTTGGGTTTAAGGAGGCACAGATGAACCTTATCACAATTATGGTGAAAGGTGCTGCAAAAGCGGTCAAGTAATTCTCATGGTAGTGGTTACTTGAAAAGCTCTGCGGCATAATTCTTTGAACTAGCCAGTTAACTGGGCCCACGCATAGAGCAGTCTAGAGGCCCATGGTGGATTCCCAGCTGATGAAGCAAGGGATTCTTAATGGAACGGGGTGAAAAGTGCGGTTTCTGTTTCAGTCTAAGACAGAAACGGGATCCGAACTTTTCACCTGCCACACACATGCCCACTGCTCCGGTCTGGGGAAAATAAAAACAATCCAGCGAACTGACAGAGGGCCTGCGCCCCCCACCCACACCGACCCCACAAATAAAAATGTCCCCTCCAGCTACTAATTATTATGCTAACTTGCAAAGGTTTCCGTGCATTTTAAAATAATGGGGAAAGTATGGTGGAATGATACTTAAAAGAATGGCCTCCTTCCAGCCTCCAGTAACAAGTGTCGTGAAATCCAAGTGACCTAGGCCTCAGCATAGTTTTCTCCGTGGCAGCCATCTTGTGTTTAAGGAGGCACAGACGATCCTTATCACAATTATGGTGATATGTGCTGCAGAAACTGGCAAATAATTCTACACGTAGTGTTTATCTCAAAAGCTGTGCAGCATACATCTTGGTACAGGCCAGTTCATGGGCCCATGCATGGAGGGTTCTAAGGAACCATGGTGGATTCCCAGCTGATGAATCAAAGGATTTTTAATGGAACCAGCTGAAAAGTGCGGATACTGTTTCAGTCTAACTGAAACAGGATCCGCACATTTCACCTGCCACAAATATATCCACTTCCCTGTCTGGGCATAATAAACACAAACAACCAGACTGACAGAGGGACTGTCCCCCAAACCACCCCGATCCCACCCAAAAACATCCCCTCCGTTGACTCATCCTTATGCTAACTGCCGAAAGTTGCTCACCTTTTAATATAAGGGAGAAAGGATGGTGCAATGATAATTAAAAGACTGGATTCTTGTCAGACTCCCGTACCAAGTATTGGCAACACCAAGCGAGAGAACTCTCAGTATAGGTTTGTCCATGGAAGCCATCTAGGGTTTAAGGAAGCACAAATGAACCTTATCAAAATTATGGTAAAAGTGCTGGAAAAGCTGGCAAATAATTTCCATGGTAGTGGTTATTTCAAATGCTCTGTGGCATACTTCTTTGAACTAGCCTGTTAAGTGGGCCCACACATAGTGGGGTGTAGAGAACTATGGTGGATTCCCAGCTGATGAAGCAAAGGATTCTTAAAGGAACAGGATGAAAAGTGCCGATCCTGTATCAGTCTAAGACTGAAACAGGATCCACACTTTTCACTTGCCACACACATGTCCACTTCTCCTCTCCGGGGATAATAAAAACAAACCACTGGACTGACAGAGGGCCTGGCTCTGCCTCTCCCACCCCACACAAAAACGTTTCCTCCAGCGACTCATCCTTAAGCTAAATGGCAATAGGTGCTCTGCCTTTTAAAATAGTTGTGAAAGGAAGGTGGAATGATACTTAAAGGAATGGCTTCTTGCCACGGACCAGTACCAATTATCGGCAACTCCAAGGGAGATTGGCCTAACCGTAGTTTTTTCTGTGGAAGCCAGCTTGGGTTTCAGGATGCACTGCCTAACCTTTTCACAATCATTGTGAAAGTTGCTGCAAAAACTGGCAAATAATACTCAATGTAGTGGTTATTTCCAAAGCTCTGCGGCATACTTCTTGGAACTAGCCAGTTACCTGGGCCCACGCTCAGGGAGGTCTAGAGAACCATGGTGGATTCCCAACTGATGAATTAAAGGATTCCAAAAGGAACAGGCTCAAAAGCGGAGATACTGTTTCAGACTGAAACAGGATCCAAAGTTTTCACCTGCCACATACATGCCCGCTTCTCCTCTCTGGGAATAATAAAAACAAACCACCGGACTGACAGAGGGCCTGCCCTCCCACACACACCCAACCCCACACAAAAAGCCGCTCCAGTGACTCATCTTTATGCTAACTGGCTAAAGGTGCACTGCCTTTTAAAATAATGGAGAAAAGACGGTGGAATTGTACTTAAAAAAAATGGCTTCTTGCCAGGCTCCAGTAAAATGTATCGGTACACCAAGGGAGCTAGGCCTCAGCATAGTTTTGTCCGTGGCAGCCTGCTTGGGTTTAAGGAGGCACAGATGAACCTTATCACAATTATGGTCAAAGGTGCTGCAAAAACTGGCAAACAATTCTCAACGTAGTGGTTATTTCAAAAGCTCTACGGCATACATCTTGGAACTAGCCAGTTACCTGGGCCCACACATAGAGGGGTCTCGACAGCCATGGTGGATTCCCAGCTGATGAATCAAAGGATTCGTAAAGGAACTGGCTGAAAAGTGCGGATCCTGTTTCAGTCTAAGACTGAAACAGGATCCGTACTTTTCACCTGCCACACACATGCCCACCTCTCCTCTTTGGGCATAATAAAGACAAATCACCAGACAGACAGAGAGCCTTCCCCTCAACGCACCACCCGACCCCACTCAAAAACGTCCCCTCCAGCAACTCATTCTTATGATAACTGGAAAAAGGTGTTCTGCCTTTTAAAATGATGGAGAAAGGATGGTGGAATGACTCTTAATAGCATGGCTTCTTGCCAGGCTCCAGTACCAACTATCGGCAATACCAAGTGAACTAGGCCTCAGCATAGTTTTGTCCGCCCCAGCCATCTTGGGTTGAAGGAGGCACGGACGAACCTTATCACAATTATGGTGAAAGGTGGTGCAAAAACTAGCAAATAATTCTCAACGTAGTGGTTATTTCAAAAGCTCTGTGGCATACTTCTTGGAACTAGCCAGTTACCTGGGCCCATGCATAGAGGTCTTTAAAGAACCATGGTGTATTCCCAGCTGATGAATCAAACGATTCTTTTTTGTTTGTTTGTTTGTTTGTTAGCTCATTATGGGGGTACAAAAGATCAGGCTATATACATTCCCCATGCCTCCCCTTTCCCCCGATTCTGAGCTTCAATTTTGTCCATTCCCTAGTCAGTGCACATCACATTCATCATGTAGGTGTGCACCCCTCCTCTCCCCCACCCCATCCCCCCCAGTTAGAACTTGAAGGGTGTCCATTCCCCAGGCAGTGCACATCACATTCATCAAGTAGGTATACACCCATCCCTTCCACCCGGCCCCAACCTCTGTCCGATACCCAATTGGTGTTGTTCCCAAATGTGCACTCAGGGAAACCAATTTGCTGGTGAGTACATGTGGTGCTTATTTTTCCATTCTTGGGATACTTCACTTAATAGAATGGGATCCAGCTCTCTCCAGGAGAACCAAAGAGATGCCATATCGCCATTATTTCTAATAGCTGAGTAATATTCCATGGTATACATATACCACATTTTGCTAATCCATTCATGAATTGATGGGCATTTGGGTTGTTTCCACATCTTTGTGATTGTGAATTGTGCTGCTATAATCATTCAGGTGCAGGTGTCTTTTTTATAGAATGACTTTTGTTCTTCTGGGTAGATGTCCAATAATGGAATTGCTGGATCGAATGGTAGGTCTACTTGAATCTGTTTAAGGTATCTCCACATTGCTTTCCACAGGGGCTGCACTAGTTTACAGTCCCACCAGCAGTGTATGAATGTACCTATCTCCCCACACCCACACCAACATGTATAGTTTTGGGACTTTTTGATAAAGGCCATTCCCACTGGAGTTAAGTGATATCTCATTGTGGTTTTGATTTGCATTTCCCTGATGATTAGAGATGTTGAACACTTTTTCATATGTTTGTTAGCCATTTTTATATCTTCTTTTGAAAAATTTCTATTTATGTCCTTTGCCCACTTTTTGATAGGGTTGTTTGATTTTTTCTTACTGATTTTCCTGAGTTCTAAATAGATTCTTGTTATCAGTCCTTTATCTGATGTGTAGTATGCGAAAATTTTTTCCCATTCTGTAGGTTGTCCATTTACTCTCGTGACTGTTTCTTTGGCTGTGCAGAAGCTTTTTAATTTGATCAGGTCCCATTTATTTATTTTTGTTGTTGCTGTGATTGCTTTAGGGGTCTTCTTCATAAATTCTTTGCCTAGGCCAATGTCTGTAAGAGTCTTTCCTACATTTTCTTCTAGAATTCTAATAGTTTCTGACCTTAGGTTTAAGTCTGTTAACCACTGTGATTTGATTTTTGTGAGGGGTGAGAGTTATGTGTCCTGTTTTAGTCTTCTACATGTGGATATCCAGTTTTCCCAGCACCATTTATTAAATAAGGAATCTTTTCCCCAGAGTATGTTTTTGTCTGCTTTGTCAAAGATTAGATGGCTATATGAGGATGGTTTTATATTGGGATTTTCTGTTCTGTTCCACTGGTCTGTGTCCCTGCACTTGTGCCAGTACCAGGCTGTTTTAAGAACCACAGCCTTGTAGTATAGTTTGAAGTCTGGCAAATTAATACTTCCCATTTTGTTTTTGTTGTTTAAGATTGCTTTTGCTAAACGGGGTCTTCCCTGGTTCCATACAAAGCGTAAAATTATTTTTTCTATGTCTGTGAAAAAAGATGTTGGTAATTTAATAAGGATTGCATTGAATCTGTAGATAACTTTGGGCAGTATAGACATTTTAACAATGTTGATTCTACCGATCCATGAGCATGGTATGGTTTTCCACCTATTTACATGTTCTGCAATTTCCTTCCTCAGTGTTTCATAGTTCTCCCTATAGAGGTCCTTTACCTCCTTAGTTAAATAAATTCCTAGGTATTTTATTTTCTTTGTTGCTATTTTGAAGGGTATTGAGTCCTTAATTTGGTTTTCCATTTGACTGTTATTGGCATATATGAATGCCTCTGATTTGTGTGTATTGATTTTGTATCCTGAGACTTTACTGAATTCATTGATCAATTCCAGGAGTCTCTTGGTTGAAACCTTGGGGTTTTATAGATATAACATCATATCATCAGCAAAGAGTGAGAGTTTGATCTCTTCTGTCCCTATTTCAACTCCCTTGATTCTGCTCTCTTGCCTGATAGCTCTTGCAAGGACTTCCAATACTATGTAGAAAAGTAATGGGGACAGTGGTAAGCCTTGTCTGGTTCCAGTTTGAAGTGGGAATGCTTTCAGTTTTTCCCCATTCAGTATGATGTTGGCTGAGGGTTTGTCGTATATGGCTTGTATCATTTTTATATAGGCCCCATCTATGCCTATTTTGTTAAGTGTTCTTATCATAAAAGGGTGTTGAATTTTGTCAAATGCTTTCTCTGCATCTATTGAGAGGATCATCTGATCTTTATTTTTGCTTCTATTTATGTGATGAATTACATTCCCATATGTCAAACCATCCCTGCCTCTCTGGGATGAAGCCCACTTGGTCGTGATGGATTATTTTTTTGATAAGCACTTGGATTCGATTTGTTAGAATTTTATTGAGAATTTTTGCATCTATATTCATAAGAGAAATTGGTCTATAGTTCTCTGTTTTAGTTGCATCCTTTCCTGGATTTGGTATCAGGATTATGTTGGCTTGGTAAAAAGTGTTGGGGAGAATCCCATCCTTCTCTATATTGGAGAATAGTTTATGTACGATGGGCACCAGTTCTTCTTTGTAGGTATGGTAGAATTCAGGTGTGAACCCATCTGGTCCAGGGCTTTTCTTTTTGGGAAGGTTTTTTATTGCTGTTTCAATTTCAGATCTAGATATCGGTCTATTCAGGAATTCTATTTCTTCCTGGTTGAGCCTGGGAAGGCTGTGTGTTTATAAGAATTTGTCCATTTCCTCCAGGTTTTCTAATTTGTGTGCATAAAGATTTTTGTAGAATTCATAGATGATATCATGTATCTCTGTGGCATCAGTCGTGATTACTCCTTTCGTGTTCCTGATCGAGGTTATAAGAGATTTTTCTTTTCTGCTCTTGGTTAGTTTAGCCAGAAGTGTGTCAATTTTGTTTATTTTTTCAAAGAACCAACTTTTGGTTTTATTAATCTCCGTTATGGTTTGGTTTAATCTCCCTTATGCTCCCTTATGGTCCTTTTCATTTAGTTCTGATTTAATCTTAATAATTTCCTTCTGCTGGGTTTGGGTTTGGTCTCTTCTTTCTTCTCCAGCTCTTTGAGTCTATTCATTAGATTGTCTATTTGTAAGTTTTCTGTCTTTTTGGTATAGGCATTTATGGAAATAAATTTTCCTCTCAGGACTGCTTTAGCTGTGTCCCACAGATTTTGATAAGTTGTATCTCCTTTGTCGTTTAATTCAAAGAATCTTTTGATTTCTGACTTGATTTCTTCATTTATAAAACGATTGTTCAGGAGAAGGTTATTTAGCTTCCATGACTTTGAGTAGAAATGAGGATTTCTGTTAGGGTTCATTGTTATTTTTATTCCACTGTGATCCGAGAAGCTGCATGGTATTATTTCTATATTTTTAAATTTTTTAAGACATTCTTTATGTCCTAAGATATGGTCAATCTTGGAGAATGTCCCATGAGCTGATGAGAAGAACTTATATTCAGTGGTATTTGGGTAGAATGTCCTGTAGATGTCAGTCAGGCCCATTTGTTCTAGCATTCTATTTACGTCCAATATTTCTTTGTTTATTTTTTGTTTGGAGGATCTGTCTTGAACTGTCAGTGGCGTGTTAAAATCTCTGGCTACTAAAGTGTTGTTATCTATCATTTGGTTCAGATCAAGTAGGGTTTGCTTTATGAATCTGGGTGCACCTAGATCGGGTGCATATATGTTAAGTATAGTTATGTCTTCTTGTTGAATTGTACCCTTCACCAGTATATAGTAACCATCTTTGTCTTTCTTTACTTTTGTTGATTTAAAAACTACGTTATCGGAGATTAGAACTGCCACGCCAGCTTTCTTTTGGGTTCCATTTGCTTGGAATATTGATTTCCACCCTTTTATTTTCAGTCTAAATGCATCCTTGCAGGTTAGATGAGTTTCCTGAAGACAGCAGATACTTGGCTTATATCTTTTTTATCCATTGGGCCAGTCCATGTCTCTTGAGTGGGGAATTCAATCCATTCACATTTAATGAGAGAACTGATAAGCGAGACAGATTGCTGTTCCTCATGTTGGGTTGAATTTCATTGATCTGTTTTCTCTCTTGAGCCATTATGATAACTGTGTTTTCATATTTATCTCTTGATTAGTGTTACATTCGAGGGTCCTTCTTGTGCTGGACCACGTGTAACTCTGTTTTGAATACTTCTTGGAAAGCTGCTCTTGTCTTGGTGAATTCTCTGAGTTTTTGTTTATCTGAGAATGTCTTAATTTCACCTTCATATATAAAACTGAGCTTATCTGGGTACAGGATTCTAGGCTGGGCATTATTCTGTTTCAGAAGAGTGAGAATGGGGCTCCAATCTCTTCTTGCTTGTAAGGTTTCAGTTGAGAAATCTGGCGTGATTCGGATGGGCTTTCCTTTGTATGTTACTTGTTTCTTTCTCCTTACAGATTGAAGAAGGGCCTCGTTAGTGGATATTTTGGTCAGTCTGATAACTACATGACGTGGTGTCTTCCTATTTGGTATGAATCTCTCAGAGGTTCTTTGAGCTTCTTGAACCTGTGTATCTAGAGATTTGGCAAGGCCTGGGAAATTTTCCTCAATTATATCTTCAGATACTTTATTCAACCCTTGCTTATTGTCTTCTTCACCCTCAGGAATGCCGATAACTCTCACGTTAGGCTTCTTCACATAATCCCACATTTCTTGTAGACTATGATTATTTCTCATGTTTCTTTGTTTTAACTCTGTGACTGCCTTATTTAATTGGAAAGTGTTATCTTCGATCTCTGAGATTCTTTCTTCTGTTTGATCTACCCTGCTCTTGAGACTTTCCACTGTGTTTTGTAGCTCCTTGAATAAATTTTTCATTTCCAGGAGTTCAGTTTGATTTTTCTTCAGTATTTCAATTTCTTTGGTGAATTTTTCTTCCAAGTCCTGGATCTTTTTTGTGGTTTCTTTGTGTTGATTATCCATTTTTTCTTGCATAATGTTCAGCGTATTTATGATCCATGTTTGAAATTCTTCCTGTGACATGTTGCTATTTGGAATCTGCTTTGTGTTAATTGGTGGAGAACTAGTAATCCTCTTTGAGGGCATGGTTTCAGCTTGATTCTTTATACTCCTAGAGTTCCTTCGCTGAGCCCTTCCCATCTGAATGAATCCTTAAGATCCCTTCTTTCAGCTTTAGTCTGGATAGGGGCACACTGTGAGTGCGAGGTAAGCTGCCTCCTCTGTCACTAGGGGGAGCCCTTCACATATTGTTCAGGATTTTGCTAGCTCCGCTGGGGGGGCTGCCCCTCTTCCTCTCCCGAGGTGGCTTCTGTCTCTCTCTGTGAGAAAGACAGTGGATAGGGAGAGTGGAGCGGTGCCCTCATTCGCCCAACGCCCCAGCCACTGCAGTTCCCGCGGGCGATGGTCTGCCCCACCCCAATGTCTGCAAGGTCCACGCTCTACTCTCTCGTGACTGGGGAACCACTCAGTGTTCACACAAAGGTGGAGCTCCTAGTCAGGGTCCGTGGACTAGGGAAGGGAGCCGCCCAGGGAGCCGCCCGGTACCCAATCGCTCCTCAGCGTTTAGGCTGTGGACCCCGACAATGGCGGCCGCCCGTCTGCAGATCACTGTCACTGGGGTTGAATGCTCAGGGACCGGCAGAGTCCAGAGGAGCCGGGGACCGGGAGAATCCAGCCGCCCACGTATACGAGGCAGTTTGGCATCTGCTAGAGCCGGGACCAAAGCAGCCCCACCGCCCGTGTATAGGAGACAGTTGCTAGGTGCGTCAGCTGCGCACAGCACTCCGGGGTCCAAAATGCCTCCTGCCAATGTCTCCTCTCTGCAGAGCCCCACATCTCCCGTGGCGATTCTGCACCGACTTCAGGCAGATCCTCAATTGAGTGGGTGTGGAGGTCAGAGGGGGAACAAGATGCTTTCCTGTGGGGCTGAACCCACCCCACTCTCTGGTGAGGTGGGTACAGCTGTCCCGTGCTCCCTTCTCTATTGGCCATCCCGCACTCTCCAGATTTTGGTGATTTATTTCCCTAATCACCTCAGTCTTTTCTTGCTCTCTCTCTCTGTCCCACGCTGATTCTCCATGGATTCACACCACCGTTCTTGTGGGGAAGTGAACCTCTAGGGTTGTGGGCAGTGGGAGACCCATGCCTTCCACTCCAGGAGCACGAATCCAGGAGGTCACCACCATTCCACCATCATTGAGAATGAATCAAAGGAGTCTTAAAGGAACGGGCTGAAAAGTGCGGATCCTGTTTCAGTCTAAGTCTGAAACAGGATCCGCACTTTTCACCTGCCACACACATGCCCACTTCTCCTCTCTGGGCATAATAAAAACAAACCACTGGACTGACAGAGGGCTTGCCCCCCCACACACACCACACGACCCCACACAAAAACGTCCCCTCCAGTGACTCATTCTTATGCTAACTGGCAAACGGTGCTATGCCTTTTAAAATAATGGAAAAAGGATGGTGGAATGA
>NW_027182817.1:2177500-2315000 GCF_041146395.1 Eulemur rufifrons
GATTTAGGGTGAGGCTTAACGGTTAGGGTAAAGGTTAAGCGTTAGGGTTAGGGATTAGTGATTAGGGTTTTTGGTTAGTGTTAGGGTTAGCGGTTAGGAGTTAGTGTTTTATGAAGGGGTATGGTTAGAATTAGGATTGGGGTTAGAGTTAGGGTGAGGTATAGGGGTTAGGTTTAGGGGTTAGTTTTAGGGTAAAAGGATAGGATTAGGGTTACGGGTTGGGCTTAGGTTTAGGGTTAAAGTTTACTGCTAGGGTTAGGGATAGGGTTCAGGGTTAGCTTTAGGGGTTCTGGTTAGGGTTAGGTGTTAGGTTAGTGTCAGGGTTAGGTCTAGTCGTGAGGGTAAGGTTTAGGGTTAGCTTTAAGAGCTAGGGTTAGGTTTAATGGTTAGGATTAGGATTAGGGTTAAGGGTTAGGGTAAGGCTTAGGGGTTAGGGTGAAGGGTTAGGGTCAAGGGTTAGGGTTTTTGTTAGGCATAGCGTTGGGGTTAGAAGTAAGGGTTACTGTCAGTGTTAGGGTTGTAGGTAGGGTTACGGTTAGGGTTAGCGGTTTAGAATTAGGGTTAGGGATTAGGTGTCACAGTGATAACTAGGAGATAGGTTTAGAATTATGGGATAGGGGTTGTTCTCAGGAAATGGGTTATGCATTAACGTTAGGATAAGAGGTTAAAATTAAGCGCACGGTGAGGTATACGTGTTAAGGGGAGAAATAGGAACAGGGTTCGGTGTTATGTTCAGGGTTAGGGTTATCTGTTAAAGGTATTGTTTATGCTTAGCGCACGGGCCCTGTCTGCATTAGGCGGGCGGGGGGAGTTTAGGGGGCGGGGATTGTACCCGGGAACCCACTCTATCATACTCTGCGTATGCGCCCGTGGATTTCATGCAGGACACAGTGGTAGAGCCTCCTTTCACGCATGGCATGGGAGGATTGCAGGCTTTCTAAACTCTAAGAAAGCAAGAAGTCTGAGAATGAGATTTAGGGTTGGATTATGCTTAGGGTTAAGGATGAAGTTTATTGTTAGGGTGAGGGCTTAGGGTTAGGGATTAGGGTAGGGTTAAAGGTTACTCTTAGGTTTAACGGTTACACTTTGGTTTAGGGTTGAAGTTTACGGTTAGGGTTAAGATGAGGGGTTAGGGTTTGGTACAGGGTTAGGGTTAAGTGTTAGGTTTAAGGTTGAAGATTAGGATTAGGGTTAGGATTAAAGTTAGCGTGAGAGTTAACGCTTAGGGTTAAGGTTAAGTGTTAGGGGTTAGGGTTAGGGTTAGGGTTCGTATTAGGGTTAGAGTTATGTGCTGTGGTTTGTGGTAGAGGTTAGGGTTAGGTTTACTGGTCACGGTTAGGGTTACGTTTAGGGGTTAGCATTAGGGTTAGGGTTAAGGGATAGGATTAGGGTTAAGTGTTGGGCTTAGGGTTAGGGTTTAGTGTTAGGGTTATAATTAAGAATTGGGGTTAGGTTCAGGGTTAAATGCTTGGGTGCGGGTAATGGTTAGGGTCAGGGTTAAGGTTCACGGATAGGGTTAGTGTTAAGGGTTACGGGTAGGTTTAGGGTTCAGGGTTAGAGTTAGGGTTAGGGCTTAAGGTTAGGATTAGGCGGTAGGTTAGATTTAGGGTTAGATCTAGGCGTTAGGGTAAGGGCTAGCGTTCGGGTTAAGAGATAGGGTTAGGTTTAATGCTTAGGCTAAGGGTTAGGGTTTGGGGTTAAAGTAAGTGTTAGGGGTTAGGTTTAAGGATCCAAGGTTAGGGTTATTTTTAGCTGTAGTGTTACGGTTAGGGATAAGGGATCCCATTAGCATTAAGGGTCTTCCTTACTGTAGGGTTAAGGGTTAGGCTTAGAGTTAAAGGTGAAGGTTAGGGTGAGTGTTAAGATTTAGGGTGAGGGTTAACGGTTAGGGTAAAGGATAAGCGTTAGGGTTAGGGATTAGTGATTAGGGTTTTTGGTTAGTGTTAGGGTTAGCGGTTAGGAGTTAGTGTTTTATGAAGGGGTATGGTTAGAATTAGGATTGGGGTTAGAGTTAGGGTGAGGTATAGGGGTTAAGTTTAGGGGTTAGTTTTAGGGTAAAAGGATAGGATTAGGGTTACGGGTTGGGCTTAGGTTTAGGGTTAAAGTTTACTGGTAGGGTTAGGGATAGGGTTCAGGGTTAGCTTTAGGGGTTATGGTTAGTGTTAGGTGTTAGGTTAGTGTCAGGGTTAGGTCTAGTCGTCAGGGTAAGGTTTAGGGTTAGCTTTAAGAGCTAGGGTTAGGTTTAATGGTTAGGATTAGGATTAGGGTTAAGGGTTAGGGTAAGGCTTAGGGGTTAGGGTGAAGGGTTAGGGTCAAGGGTTAGGGTTTTTATTAGGCATAGCGTTGGGGTTAGAAGTAAGGGTTACTGTCAGTGTTAGGGTTGTAGGTAGGGTTACGGTTAGGGTTAGCGGTTTAGAATTAGGGTTAGGGATTAGGTGTCACAGTGATGACTAGGAGATAGGGTTAGAATTATGGGATAGGGGTTGTTCTCAGGAAATGGGTTATGCATTAACGTTAGGATAAGAGGTTAAAGTTAGGCGCACGGTGAGGTTTACGTGTTAAGGGGAGAAATAGGAACAGGGTTGGGTGTTATGTTCAGGGTTAGGGTTATCTGTTAAAGGTATTGTTTATGCTTAGCGCACGGGCCCTGTCTGCATTAGGCGGGCGGGGGGAGTTTAGGGGGCTGGGATTGTACCCGGGAACCCACTCTATCATACTCTGGGTATGGGCCCGTGGGTTTCATGCAGGACACAGTGGTAGAGCCTCCTTTCACGCATGGCATGGGAGGATTGCAGGCTTTCTAAACTCTAAGAAAGCAAGAAGTCTGAGAATTAGATTTAGGGTTAGGATTATGGTTAGGATTAAGGGTGAAGTTTAGTGTTAGGGTGAGGGCTTAGGGTTAGGGCTTAGGGTTAGGGTTAAAGGTTACTCTTAGGTTTAACGGTTACACTTTGGTTTAGGGTTGAGGTTTACAGTTAGGGTTAAGATGAGGGGTTAGGGTTTGGTACAGGGTTAGGGTTAAGTGTTAGGTTTAGGGTTGAAGATTAGGATTAGGGTTAGGATTAAAGGTTAGCATGAGAGTTAACGCTTAGGGTATAGGTTAACAGTTAGGGTTTAGGGTTAGGGTTAGGGTTAGTTTTAGGGTTAGAGTTATGTGCTATGATTTGTGTTAGAGGTTAGGGTTAGGTTTACTGGTCACGGTGAGGATTACGTTTAGGGGTTAGCATTAGGGTTAGGGTTAAGGGATAGGATTAGGGTTAAGTGTTGGGCTTAGGGTTAGGGTTTAGTGTTAGTGCTATCATTAAAGATTAGGAGTAGGGTCAGGGTTAAATGCTTGGGTGCGGGTAATGGTTAGGGTCAGGGTTAAGGTTCACGGATAGGGTTAGTGTTAAGGGTGACGGGTAGGTTTAGGGTTCAGGGTTAGAGTTAGCATTAGGGCTGAAGGTTAGGATTAGGCGGTAGGTTAGATTTAGGGTTAGATCTAGGCGTTAGGGTAAGGGCTAGCGTTAGGGTTAAGAGATAGGGTTAGGTTTAATGCTTAGGATTAGGGTTAGGGTTTGGGGTTAAAGTAAGTGTTAGGGGTTAGGTTTAAGGATCCAAGATTAGGGTTATTTTTAGCTGTAGTGTTAGGGTTAGGGATAAGGGATCCCATTAGCCTTAAGGGTCTTCCTTACTGTAGGGTTAAGGGTTAGGCTTAGAGTTAAAGGTGAAGGTTAGGGTCAGTGTTAAGATTTAGGGTGAGGGTTAATGGTTAGGGTAAAGGTTAAGCGTTAGGGTTAGGGAATAGTGATTAGGGTTTTTGGTTAGTGTTAGGGTTAGCGGTTAGGAGTTAGTGTTTTATGAAGGGGTATGGTTAGAATTAGGATTGGGGTTAGAGTTAGGGTGAGGTATAGGGGTTAGGTTTAGGGGTTAGTTTTAGGGTAAAAGGATAGGATTAGGGTTACAGGTTGGGCTTCGGTTTAGGGTAAAGGTTTACTGCTAGGGTTAGGGATAGGGTTCAGGGTTAGCTTTAGGGGTTCTGGTTAGGGTTAGGTGTTAAGTTAGTGTCAGGGTTAGGTCTAGTCGTGAGGGTAAGGTTTAGGGTTAGCTTTAAGAGCTAGGGTTAGGTTTAATGGTTAAGATTAGGATTAGGGTTAAGGGTTAGGGTAAGGCTTATGGGTTAGGGTGAAGGGTTAGGGTCAAGTGTAAGGGTTTTGGTTAGACATAGCGTTGGGGTTAGAAGTAAGGGTTACTGTCAGTGTTAGGGTTGTAGGTAGGGTTACGGTTAGGGTTAGCGGTTTAGAATTAGGGTTAGGGATTAAGTGTCACAGTGATGACTAGGAGATAGGGTTAGAATTATGAGATAGGGGTTGTTCCCAGGAAATGGGTTATGCATTAACGTAAGGATAAGAGGTTAAAATTAGGCGCACGGTGAGGTTTACGTGTTAAGGGGAGAAATAGGAACAGGGTTGGGTGTTATGTTCAGGGTTAGGGTTATCTGTTAAAGGTATTGTTTATGCTTAGCACACAGGCCCTGTCTGCATTAGGCGGGCAGGGGGAGTTTAGGGGGCTGGGATTGTACACGGGAACCCACTGTATCATACTCTGCGTATGGGCCCGTGGGTTTCATGCAGGACACAGTGGTAGAGCGTCCTTTCACGCATGGCATGGGAGGATTGCAGGCTTTCTAAACTCTAAGAAAGCAAGAAGTCTGAGAATTAGATTTAGGGTTAGGATTCCCGTTAGGGTTAAGGATGATGTTTAGTGTTAGGGTGAGGACTTAGGGTTAGGGATTAGGGTTAGGGTTAAAGGTTACTCTTAGGTTTAACGGTTACACTTTGGTTTAGGGTTGAGGTTTACGGTTAGGGTTAAGATGAGGGGTTAGGGTTTGGTACAGGGTTAGGGTTAAGTGTTAGGTTTAGGGTTGAAGATTAGGATTAGGGTTAGGATTAAAGGTTAGCGTGAGAGTTAACGCTTCGGGTTAAGTTTAAGAGTTAGGGTTTAGGGTTAGGTTTAGGGTTAGGGTTAGTTTTAGGGTTAGAGTTATGTGCTATGGTTTGTGTTAGAGGTTAGGGTTAGGTTTACTGGTCACGGTTAGGGTTACGTTTAGGGGGTAGCATTAGGGTTAGGGTTAGGGTTAAGGGATAGGATTAGGTTAAGTATTGGGCTTAGGGTTAGGGTTTAGTGTTAGGGTTAGCATTAAGGATTAGGGTTAGAATCAGGGTTAAATGCTTGGGTGCGGGTAATGGTTAGGGTCAGGGTTAAGGTTGACGGATAGGGTTAGTGTTAAGGGTTACGGGTAGGTTTAGGGTTCAGGGTTAGTGTTAGCATTAGGGCTTAAGGTTAGGATTAGGCGGTAGGTTAGATTTAGGGTTAGATCTAGGCGTTAGGGTAAGGGCTAGCGTTAGGGTTAAGAGATAGGGTTCGGTTTAATGCTTAGGATTAGGGTTAGGGTTTGGGGTTAAAGTAAGTGTTAGGGGTTAGGTTTAAGGATCCAAGGTTAGGGTTATTTTTAGCTGTAGTGTTAGGGTTAGGGATAAGGGATCCCATTAGCATTAAGGGTCTTCCTTACTGTAGGGTTAAGGGTTAGGCTTAGAGTTAAAGGTTAAGGTTAGGGTCAGGGTTAAGATTTAGGGTGAGGCTTAACGGTTAGGGTAAAGGTTAAGCGTTAGGGTTAGGGATTAGTGATTAGGGTTTTTGGTTAGTGTTAGGGTTAGCGGTTAGGAGTTAGTGTTTTATGAAGGGGTATGGTTAGAATTAGGATTGGGGTTAGAGTTAGGGTGAGGTATAGGGGTTAGGTTTAGGGGTTAGTTTTAGGGTAAAAGGATAGGATTAGGGTTACGGGTTGGGCTTAGGTTTAGGGTTAATGTTTACTGGTAGGGTTAGGGATAGGGTTCAGGGTTAGCTTTAGGGGTTCTGGTTAGGGTTAGGTGTTAGGTTAGTGTCAGGGTTAGGTCTAGTCGTGAGGGTAAGGTTTAGGGTTAGCTTTAAGAGCTAGGGTTAGGTTTAATGGTTAGGATTAGGATTAGGGTTAAGGGTTAGGGTAAGGCTTAGGGGTTAGGGTGAAGGGTTAGGGTCAAGGGTTAGGGTTTTTGTTAGGCATAGCGTTGGGGTTAGAAGTAAGGGTTACTGTCAGTGTTAGTGTTGTAGGTAGGCTTACGGTTAGGGTTAGCGGTTTAGAATTAGGGTTAGGGATTAGGTGTCACAGTGATGACTAGGAGATAGGGTTAGAATTATGGGATAGGGGTTGTTCTCAGGAAATGGGTTATGCATTAACGTTAGGATCTGAGGTTAAAGTTAGGCGCACGGTGAGGTGTACGTGTTAAGGGGAGAAATAGGAACAGGGTTGGGTGTTATGTTCAGGGTTAGGGTTATCTGTTAAAGGTATTGTTTATGCTTAGCGCATGGGCCCTGTCTGCATTAGGCGGGCGGGGGGAGTTTAGGGGGCTGGGATTGTACCCGGGAACCCACTCTATCATACTCTGGGTATGGGCCCGTGGGTTTCATGCAGGACACAGTGGTAGAGCCTCCTTTCACGCATGGCATGGGAGGATTGCAGGCTTTCTAAACTCTAAGAAAGCAAGAAGTCTGAGAATTAGATTTAGGGTTAGGATTATGGTTAGGGTTAAGGATGAAGTTTAGTGTTAGGGTGAGGGCCTAGGGTTAGGGAATAGGGTTAGGGTTAAAGGTTACTCTTAGGTTTAACGGTTACACTTTGGTTTAGGGTTGAGGTTTACGGTTAGGGTTAAGATGAGGGGTTAGGGTTTGGTACAGGGTTAGGGTTAAGTGTTAGGTTTAGGGTTGAAGATTAGGATTAGGGTTAGGATTAAAGGTTAGCGTGAGAGTTAACGCTTAGGGTTAAGGTTAAGAGTTAAGGTTTAGGGTTAGGTTTAGGGTTAGGGTTAGTTTTAGGGTTAGAGTTATGTGCTATGGTTTGTGTTAGAGGTTAGGGTTAGGTTTACTGGTCACGGTTAGGGTTACGTTTAGGGGGTAGCATTAGGGTTAGGGTTAGGGTTAAGGGATAGAATTAGGTTAAGTATTGGGCTTAGGGTTAGGGTTTAGTGTTAGGGTTAGCATTAAGGATTAGGGTTAGAATCAGGGTTAAATGCTTGGGTGCGGGTAATGGTTAGGGTCAGGGTTAAGGTTGACGGATAGGGTTAGTGTTAAGGGTTACGGGTAGGTTTAGGGTTCAGGGTTAGTGTTAGCATTAGGGCTTAAGGTTAGGATTAGGCGGTAGGTTAGATTTAGGGTTAGATCTAGGCGTTAGGGTAAGGGCTAGCGTTAGGGTTAAGAGATAGGGTTCGGTTTAATGCTTAGGATTAGGGTTAGGGTTTGGGGTTAAAGTAAGTGTTAGGGGTTAGGTTTAAGGATCCAAGGTTAGGGTTATTTTTAGCTGTAGTGTTAGGGTTAGGGATAAGGGATCCCATTAGCATTAAGGGTCTTCCTTACTGTAGGGTTAAGGGTTAGGCTTAGAGTTAAAGGTTAAGGTTAGGGTCACGGTTAAGATTTAGGGTGAGGGTTAACGGTTAGGGTAAAGGTTAAGCGTTAGGGTTAGGGATTAGTGATTAGGGTTTTTGGTTAGTGTTAGGGTTAGCGGTTAGGAGTTAGTGTTTTATGAAGGGGTATGGTTAGAATTAGGATTGGGGTTAGAGTTAGGGTGAGGTATAGGGGTTAGGTTTAGGGGTTAGTTTTAGGGTAAAAGGATAGGATTAGGGTTACGGGTTGGGCTTAGGTTTAGGGTTAAAGTTTACTGCTAGGGTTAGGGATAGGGTTCAGGGTTAGCTTTAGGGGTTCTGGTTAGGGTTAGGTGTTAGGTTAGTGTCAGGGTTAGGTCTAGTCGTGAGGGTAAGGTTTAGGGTTAGCTTTAAGAGCTAGGGTTAGGTTTAATGGTTAGGATTAGGATTAGGGTTAAGGGTTAGGGTAAGGCTTAGGGGTTAGGGTGAAGGGTTAGGGTCAAGGGTTAGGGTTTTTGTTAGGCATAGCGTTGGGGTTAGAAGTAAGGGTTACTGTCAGTGTTAGGGTTGTAGGTAGGGTTACGGTTAGGGTTAGCGGTTTAGAATTAGGGTTAGCGATTAGGTGTCACAGTGATAACTAGGAGATAGGGTTAGAATTATGGGATAGGGGTTGTTCTCAGGAAATGGGTTATGCATTAACGTTAGGATAAGAGGTTAAAATTAAGCGCACGGTGAGGTATACGTGTTAAGGGGAGAAATAGGAACAGGGTTCGGTGTTATGTTCAGGGTTAGGGTTATCTGTTAAAGGTATTGTTTATGCTTAGTGCACGGGCCCTGTCTGCATTAGGCGGGCGGGGGGAGTTTAGGGGGCGGGGATTGTACCCGGGAACCCACTCTATCATACTCTGCGTATGCGCCTGTGGATTTCATGCAGGACACAGTGGTAGAGCCTCCTTTCACGCATGGCATGGGAGGATTGCAGGCTTTCTAAACTCTAAGAAAGCAAGAAGTCTGAGAATGAGATTTAGGGTTGGATTATGCTTAGGGTTAAGGATGAAGTTTATTGTTAGGGTGAGGGCTTAGGGTTAGGGATTAGGGTAGGGTTAAAGGTTACTCTTAGGTTTAACGGTTACACTTTGGTTTAGGGTTGAAGTTTACGGTTAGGGTTAAGATGAGGGGTTAGGGTTTGGTACAGGGTTAGGGTTAAGTGTTAGGTTTAAGGTTGAAGATTAGGATTAGGGTTAGGATTAAAGGTTAGCCTGAGAGTTAACGCTTAGGGTTAAGGTTAAGAGTTAGGCGTTAGGGTTAGGGTTAGGGTTCGTATTAGGGTTAGAGTTATGTGCTGTGGTTTGTGGTAGAGGTTAGGGTTAGGTTTACTGGTCACGGTTAGGGTTACGTTTAGGGGTTAGCATTAGGGTTAGGGTTAAGGGATAGGATTAAGGTTAAGTGTTGGGCTTAGGGTTAGGGTTTAGTGTTAGGGTTATAATTAAGAATTGGGGTTAGGTTCAGGGTTAAATGCTTGGGTGCGGGTAATGGTTAGGGTCAGGGTTAAGGTTCACGGATAGGGTTAGTGTTAAGGGTTACGGGTAGGTTTAGGGTTCAGGGTTAGAGTTAGCATTAGGGCTTAAGGTTAGGATTAGGCGGTAGGTTAGATTTAGGGTTAGATCTAGGCGTTAGGGTAAGGGCTAGCGTTAGGGTTAAGAGATAGGGTTAGGTTTAATGCTTAGGATTAGGGTTAGGGTTTGGGGTTAAAGTAAGTGTTAGGGGTTAGGTTTAAGGATCCAAGGTTAGGGTTATTTTTAGCTGTAGTGTTACGGTTAGGGATAAGGGATCCCATTAGCATTAAGGGTCTTCCTTACTGTAGGGTTAAGGGTTAGGCTTAGAGTTAAAGGTGAAGGTTAGGGTGAGTGTTAAGATTTAGGGTGAGGGTTAACGGTTAGGGTAAAGGATAAGCGTTAGGGTTAGGGATTAGTGATTAGGGTTTTTGGTTAGTGTTAGGGTTAGCGGTTAGGAGTTAGTGTTTTATGAAGGGGTATGGTTAGAATTAGGATTGGGGTTAGAGTTAGGTGAGGTATAGGGGTTAAGTTTAGGGGTTAGTTTTAGGGTAAAAGGATAGGATTAGGGTTACGGGTTGGGCTTAGGTTTAGGGTTAAAGTTTACTGCTAGGGTTAGGGATAGGGTTCAGGGTTAGCTTTAGGGGTTATGGTTAGTGTTCGGTGTTAGGTTAGTGTCAGGGTTAGGTCTAGTCGTGAGGGTAAGGTTTAGGGTTAGCTTTAAGAGCTAGGGTTAGGTTTAATGGTTAGGATTAGGATTAGGGTTAAGGGTTAGGGTAAGGCTTAGGGGTTAGGGTGAAGGGTTAGGGTCAAGGGTTAGGGTTTTTATTAGGCATAGCGTTGGGGTTAGAAGTAAGGGTTACTGTCAGTGTTAGGGTTGTAGGTAGGGTTACGGTTAGGGTTAGCGGTTTAGAATTAGGGTTAGGGATTAGGTGTCACAGTGATGACTAGGAGATAGGGTTAGAATTATGGGATAGGGGTTGTTCTCAGGAAATGGGTTATGCATTAACGTTAGGATCTGAGGTTAAAGTTAGGCGCACTGTGAGGTGTACGTGTTAAGGGGAGAAATAGGAACAGGGTTGGGTGTTATGTTCAGGGTTAGGGTTATCTGTTAAAGGTATTGTTTATGCTTAGCGCATGGGCCCTGTCTGCATTAGGCGGGCGGGGGGAGTTTAGGGGGCTGGGATTGTACCCGGGAACCCACTCTATCATACTCTGGGTATGGGCCCGTGGGTTTCATGCAGGACACAGTGGTAGAGCCTCCTTTCACGCATGGCATGGGAGGATTGCAGGCTTTCTAAACTCTAAGAAAGCAAGAAGTCTGAGAATTAGATTTAGGGTTAGGATTATGGTTAGGGTTAAGGATGAAGTTTAGTGTTAGGGTGAGGGCCTAGGGTTAGGGAATAGGGTTAGGGTTAAAGGTTACTCTTAGGTTTAACGGTTACACTTTGGTTTAGGGTTGAGGTTTACGGTTAGGGTTAAGATGAGGGGTTAGGGTTTGGTACAGGGTTAGGGTTAAGTGTTAGGTTTAGGGTTGAAGATTAGGATTAGGGTTAGGATTAAAGGTTAGCGTGAGAGTTAACGCTTCGGGTTAAGGTTAAGAGTTAGGGTTTAGGGTTAGGTTTAGGGTTAGGGTTAGTTTTAGGGTTAGAGTTATGTGCTATGGTTTGTGTTAGAGGTTAGGGTTAGGTTTACAGGTCACGGTTAGGGTTACGTTTAGGGGGTAGCATTAGGGTTAGGGTTAGGGTTAAGGGATAGGATTAGGTTAAGTATTGGGCTTAGGGTTAGGGTTTAGTGTTAGGGTTAGCATTAAGGATTAGGGTTAGAATCAGGGTTAAATGCTTGGGTGCGGGTAATGGTTAGGGTCAGGGTTAAGGTTGACGGATAGGGTTAGTGTTAAGGGTTACGGGTAGGTTTAGGGTTCAGGGTTAGTGTTAGCATTAGGGCTTAAGGTTAGGATTAGGCGGTAGGTTAGATTTAGGGTTAGATCTAGGCGTTAGGGTAAGGGCTAGCGTTAGGGTTAAGAGATAGGTTTCGGTTTAATGCTTAGGATTAGGGTTAGGGTTTGGGGTTAAAGTAAGTGTTAGGGGTTAGGTTTAAGGATCCAAGGTTAGGGTTATTTTTAGCTGTAGTGTTAGGGTTAGGGATAAGGGATCCCATTAGCATTAAGGGTCTTCCTTACTGTAGGGTTAAGGGTTAGGCTTAGAGTTAAAGGTTAAGGTTAGGGTCAGGGTTAAGATTTAGGGTGAGGCTTAACGGTTAGGGTAAAGGTTAAGCGTTAGGGTTAGGGATTAGTGATTAGGGTTTTTGGTTAGTGTTAGGGTTAGCGGTTAGGAGTTAGTGTTTTATGAAGGGGTATGGTTAGAATTAGGATTGGGGTTAGAGTTAGGGTGAGGTATAGGGGTTAGGTTTAGGGGTTAGTTTTAGGGTAAAAGGATAGGATTAGGGTTACGGGTTGGGCTTAGGTTTAGGGTTAAAGTTTACTGCTAGGGTTAGGGATAGGGTTCAGGGTTAGCTTTAGGGGTTCTGGTTAGGGTTAGGTGTTAGGTTAGTGTCAGGGTTAGGTCTAGTCGTGAGGGTAAGGTTTAGGGTTAGCTTTAAGAGCTAGGGTTAGGTTTAATGGTTAGGATTAGGATTAGGGTTAAGGGTTAGGGTAAGGCTTAGGGGTTAGGGTGAAGGGTTAGGGTCAAGGGTTAGGGTTTTTGTTAGGCATAGCGTTGGGGTTAGAAGTAAGGGTTACTGTCAGTGTTAGGGTTGTAGGTAGGGTTACGGTTAGGGTTAGCGGTTTAGAATTAGGGTTAGCGATTAGGTGTCACAGTGATAACTAGGAGATAGGGTTAGAATTATGGGATAGGGGTTGTTCTCAGGAAATGGGTTATGCATTAACGTTAGGATAAGAGGTTAAAATTAAGCGCACGGTGAGGTATACGTGTTAAGGGGAGAAATAGGAACAGGGTTCGGTGTTATGTTCAGGGTTAGGGTTATCTGTTAAAGGTATTGTTTATGCTTAGCGCACGGGCCCTGTCTGCATTAGGCGGGCGGGGGGAGTTTAGGGGGCGGGGATTGTACCCGGGAACCCACTCTATCATACTCTGCGTATGCGCCTGTGGATTTCATGCAGGACACAGTGGTAGAGCCTCCTTTCACGCATGGCATGGGAGGATTGCAGGCTTTCTAAACTCTAAGAAAGCAAGAAGTCTGAGAATGAGATTTAGGGTTGGATTATGCTTAGGGTTAAGGATGAAGTTTATTGTTAGGGTGAGGGCTTAGGGTTAGGGATTAGGGTAGGGTTAAAGGTTACTCTTAGGTTTAACGGTTACACTTTGGTTTAGGGTTGAAGTTTACGGTTAGGGTTAAGATGAGGGGTTAGGGTTTGGTACAGGGTTAGGGTTAAGTGTTAGGTTTAAGGTTGAAGATTAGGATTAGGGTTAGGATTAAAGGTTAGCGTGAGAGTTAACGCTTAGGGTTAAGGTTAAGAGTTAGGCGTTAGGGTTAGGGTTAGGGTTCGTATTAGGGTTAGAGTTATGTGCTGTGGTTTGTGGTAGAGGTTAGGGTTAGGTTTACTGGTCACGGTTAGGGTTACGTTTAGGGGTTAGCATTAGGGTTAGGGTTAAGGGATAGGATTAAGGTTAAGTGTTGGGCTTAGGGTTAGGGTTTAGTGTTAGGGTTATAATTAAGAATTGGGGTTAGGTTCAGGGTTAAATGCTTGGGTGCGGGTAATGGTTAGGGTCAGGGTTAAGGTTCACGGATAGGGTTAGTGTTAAGGGTTACGGGTAGGTTTAGGGTTCAGGGTTAGAGTTAGCATTAGGGCTTAAGGTTAGGATTAGGCGGTAGGTTAGATTTAGGGTTAGATCTAGGCGTTAGGGTAAGGGCTAGCGTTAGGGTTAAGAGATAGGGTTCGGTTTAATGCTTAGGATTAGGGTTAGGGTTTGGGGTTAAAGTAAGTGTTAGGGGTTAGGTTTAAGGATCCAAGGTTAGGGTTATTTTTAGCTGTAGTGTTACGGTTAGGGATAAGGGATCCCATTAGCATTAAGGGTCTTCCTTACTGTAGGGTTAAGGGTTAGGCTTAGAGTTAAAGGTGAAGGTTAGGGTGAGTGTTAAGATTTAGGGTGAGGGTTAACGGTTAGGGTAAAGGATAAGCGTTAGGGTTAGGGATTAGTGATTAGGGTTTTTGGTTAGTGTTAGGGTTAGCGGTTAGGAGTTAGTGTTTTATGAAGGGGTATGGTTAGAATTAGGATTGGGGTTAGAGTTAGGTGAGGTATAGGGGTTAAGTTTAGGGGTTAGTTTTAGGGTAAAAGGATAGGATTAGGGTTACGGGTTGGGCTTAGGTTTAGGGTTAAAGTTTACTGCTAGGGTTAGGGATAGGGTTCAGGGTTAGCTTTAGGGGTTATGGTTAGTGTTCGGTGTTAGGTTAGTGTCAGGGTTAGGTCTAGTCGTCAGGGTAAGGTTTAGGGTTAGCTTTAAGAGCTAGGGTTAGGTTTAATGGTTAGGATTAGGATTAGGGTTAAGGGTTAGGGTAAGGCTTAGGGGTTAGGGTGAAGGGTTAGGGTCAAGGGTTAGGGTTTTTATTAGGCATAGCGTTGGGGTTAGAAGTAAGGGTTACTGTCAGTGTTAGGGTTGTAGGTAGGCTTACGGTTAGGGTTAGCGGTTTAGAATTAGGGTTAGGGATTAGGTGTCACAGTGATGACTAGGAGATAGGGTTAGAATTATGGGATAGGGGTTGTTCTCAGGAAATGGGTTATGCATTAACGTTAGGATAAGAGGTTAAAGTTAGGCGCACGGTGAGGTTTACGTGTTAAGGGGAGAAATAGGAACAGGGTTGGGTGTTATGTTCAGGGTTAGGGTTATCTGTTAAAGGTATTGTTTATGCTTAGCGCACGGGCCCTGTCTGCATTAGGCGGGCGGGGGGAGTTTAGGGGGCTGGGATTGTACCCGGGAACCCACTCTATCATACTCTGGGTATGGGCCCGTGGGTTTCATGCAGGACACAGTGGTAGAGCCTCCTTTCACGCATGGCATGGGAGGATTGCAGGCTTTCTAAACTCTAAGAAAGCAAGAAGTCTGAGAATTAGATTTAGGGTTAGGATTATGGTTAGGATTAAGGGTGAAGTTTAGTGTTAGGGTGAGGGCTTAGGGTTAGGGCTTAGGGTTAGGGTTAAAGGTTACTCTTAGGTTTAACGGTTACACTTTGGTTTAGGGTTGAGGTTTACAGTTAGGGTTAAGATGAGGGGTTAGGGTTTGGTACAGGGTTAGGGTTAAGTGTTAGGTTTAGGGTTGAAGATTAGGATTAGGGTTAGGATTAAAGGTTAGCATGAGAGTTAACGCTTAGGGTATAGGTTAACAGTTAGGGTTTAGGGTTAGGGTTAGGGTTAGTTTTAGGGTTAGAGTTATGTGCTATGGTTTGTGTTAGAGGTTAGGGTTAGGTTTACTGGTCACGGTGAGGATTACGTTTAGGGGTTAGCATTAGGGTTAGGGTTAAGGGATAGGATTAGGGTTAAGTGTTGGGCTTAGGGTTAGGGTTTAGTGTTAGTGCTATCATTAAAGATTAGGGGTAGGGTCAGGGTTAAATGCTTGGGTGCGGGTAATGGTTAGGGTCAGGGTTAAGGTTCACGGATAGGGTTAGTGTTAAGGGTTACGGGTAGGTTTAGGGTTCAGGGTTAGAGTTAGCATTAGGGCTGAAGGTTAGGATTAGGCGGTAGGTTAGATTTAGGGTTAGATCTAGGCGTTAGAGTAAGGGCTAGCGTTAGGGTTAAGAGATAGGGTTCGGTTTAATGCTTAGGATTAGGGTTAGGGTTTGGGGTTAAAGTAAGTGTTAGGGGTTAGGTTTAAGGATCCAAGGTTAGGGTTATTTTTAGCTGTAGTGTTAGGGTTAGGGATAAGGGATCCCATTAGCATTAAGGGTCTTCCTTACTGTAGGGTTAAGGGTTAGGCTAAGAGTTAAAGGTGAAGGTTAGGGTCAGTGTTAAGATTTAGGGTGAGGGTTAACGGTTAGGGTAAAGGTTAAGCGTTAGGGTTAGGGATTACTGATTAGGGTTTTTGGTTAGTGTTAGGGTTAGCGGTTAGGAGTTAGTGTTTTATGAAGGGGTATGGTTAGAATTAGGATTGGGGTTAGAGTTAGGATGAGGTATAGGGGTTAGGTTTAGGGGTTAGTTTTAGGGTAAAAGGATAGGATTAGGGTTACGGGTTGGGCTTAGGTTTAGGGTTAAAGTTTACTGCTAGGGTTAGGGATAGGGTTCAGGGTTAGCTTTAGGGGTTCTGGTTAGGGTTAGGTGTTAGGTTAGTGTCAGGGTTAGGTCTAGTCGTGAGGGTAAGGTTTAGGGTTAACTTTAAGAGCTAGGGTTAGGTTTAATGGTTAACATTAGGTTTAGGGTTAAAGGTTAGGGTAAGGCTTAGAGGTTAGGGGGAAGGGTTAGGGTCAAAGGTTAGGGTTTTTGTTAGGCATAGCGTTGGGGTTAGAAGTAAGGGTTACTGTCAGTGTTAGGGTTGTAGGTAGGGTTACGGTTAGGGTTAGCGGTTTAGAATTAGGGTTAGCGATTAGGTGTCACAGTGATGACTAGGAGATAGGGTTAGAATTATGGGATAGTGGTTGTTCTCAGGAAATGGGTTATGCATTAACGTTAGGATCTGAGGTTAAAGTTAGGCGCACGGTGAGGTTTACGTGTTAAGGGGAGAAATAGGAACAGGGTTGGGTGTTATGTTCAGGGTTAGGGTTATCTGTTAAAGGTATTGTTTATGCTTAGCGCACGGGCCCTGTCTGCATTAGGCGGGCGGGGGGAGTTTAGGGGGCTGGGATTGTACCCGGGAACCCACTCTATCATACTCTGGGTATGGGCCCGTGGGTTTCATGCAGGACACAGTGGTAGAGCCTCCTTTCACGCATGGCATGGGAGGATTGCAGGCTTTCTAAAATCTAAGAAAGCAAGAAGTCTGAGAATTAGATTTAGGGTTAGGATTATGGTTAGGGTTAAGGATGATGTTTAGTGTTAGGGTGAGGACTTAGGGTTAGGGATTAGGGTTAGGGTTAAAGGTTACTCTTAGGTTTAACGGTTACACTTTGGTTTAGGGTTGAGGTTTACGGTTAGGGTTAAGATGAGGGGTTAGGGTTTGGTACAGGGTTAGGGTTAAGTGTTAGGTTTAGGGTTGAAGATTAGGATTAGGGTTAGGATTAAAGGTTAGCGTGAGAGTTAACGCTTAGGGTTAAGTTTAAGAGTTAGGGTTTAGGGTTAGGGTTAGAGTTAGGGTTCGTTTTAGGGTTAGAGTTATGTGCTATGGTTTGTGTTAGAGGTTAGGGTTAGGTTTACTGGTCACGGTTAGGGTTAGGTTTAGGGGTTAGAATTAGGGTTAGGACTAGGGTTAGGGTTAAGGGATAGGATTAGGGTTAAGTGTTGGGCTTAGGGTTAGGGTTTAGTGTTAGGGTTATCATTAAGGATTAGGGGTACGGTCAGGGTTAAATGCTTGGGTGCGGGTAATGGTTAGGGTCAGGGTTAAGGTTCACGGATAGAGTTAGTGTTAAGGGTTACGGGTAGGTTTAGGGTTCAGGGTTAGAGTTAGCATTAGGGCTTAAGGTTAGGATTAGGCGGTAGGTTAGATTTAGGGTTAGATCTAGGCGTTAGGGTAAGGGCTAGCGTTAGGGTTAAGAGATAGGGTTAGGTTTAATGCTTAGGATTAGGGTTAGGGTTTGTGGTTAAAGTAAGTGTTAGAGGTTAGGTTTAAGGATCCAAGATTAGGGTTATTTTTAGCTGTAGTGTTAGGGTTAGGGATAAGGGATCCCATTAGCATTAAGGGTCTTCCTTACTGTAGGGTTAAGGGTTAGGCTTAGAGTTAAAGGTGAAGGTTAGGGTCAGTGTTAAGATTTAGGGTGAGGGTTAATGGTTAGGGTAAAGGTTAAGCGTTAGGGTTAGGGAATAGTGATTAGGGTTTTTGGTTAGTGTTAGGGTTAGCGGTTAGGAGTTAGTGTTTTATGAAGGGGTATGGTTAGAATTAGGATTGGGGTTAGAGTTAGGGTGAGGTATAGGGGTTAGGTTTAGGGGTTAGTTTTAGGGTAAAAGGATAGGATTAGGGTTACGGGTTGGGCTTCGGTTTAGGGTAAAGGTTTACTGCTAGGGTTAGGGATAGGGTTCAGGGTTAGCTTTAGGGGTTCTGGTTAGGGTTAGGTGTTAAGTTAGTGTCAGGGTTAGGTCTAGTCGTGAGGGTAAGGTTTAGGGTTAGCTTTAAGAGCTAGGGTTAGGTTTAATGGTTAAGATTAGGATTAGGGTTAAGGGTTAGGGTAAGGCTTAGGGGTTAGGGTGAAGGGTTAGGGTCAAGTGTAAGGGTTTTGGTTAGACATAGCGTTGGGGTTAGAAGTAAGGGTTACTGTCAGTGTTAGGGTTGTAGGTAGGGTTACGGTTAGGGTTAGCGGTTTAGAATTAGGGTTAGGGATTAGGTGTCACAGTGATGACTAGGAGATAGGGTTAGAATTATGAGATAGGGGTTGTTCCCAGGAAATGGGTTATGCATTAACGTAAGGATAAGAGGTTAAAATTAGGCGCACGGTGAGGTTTACGTGTTAAGGGGAGAAATAGGAACAGGGTTGGGTGTTATGTTCAGGGTTAGGGTTATCTGTTAAAGGTATTGTTTATGCTTAGCGCACGGGCCCTGTCTGCATTAGGCGGGCGGGGGGAGTTTAGGGGGCTGGGATTGTACCCGGGAACCCACTCTATCATACTCTGGGTATGGGCCCGTGGGTTTCATGCAGGACACAGTGGTAGAGCCTCCTTTCACGCATGGCATGGGAGGATTGCAGGCTTTCTAAACTCTAAGAAAGCAAGAAGTCTGAGAATTAGATTTAGGGTTAGGATTATGGTTAGGGTTAAGGATGATGTTTAGTGTTAGGGTGAGGACTTAGGGTTAGGGATTAGGGTTAGGGTTAAAGGTTACTCTTAGGTTTAACGGTTACACTTTGGTTTAGGGTTGAGGTTTACGGTTAGGGTTAAGATGAGGGGTTAGGGTTTGGTACAGGGTTAGGGTTAAGTGTTAGGTTTAGGGTTGAAGATTAGGATTAGGGTTAGGATTAAAGGTTAGCGTGAGAGTTAACGCTTAGGGTTAAGTTTAAGAGTTAGGGTTTAGGGTTAGGTTTAGGGTTAGGGTTAGTTTTAGGGTTAGAGTTATGTGCTATGGTTTGTGTTAGAGGTTAGGGTTAGGTTTACTGGTCACGGTTAGGGTTACGTTTAGGGGGTAGCATTAGGGTTAGGGTTAGGGTTAAGGGATAGGATTAGGTTAAGTATTGGGCTTAGGGTTAGGGTTTAGTGTTAGGGTTAGCATTAAGGATTAGGGTTAGAATCAGGGTTAAATGCTTGGGTGCGGGTAATGGTTAGGGTCAGGGTTAAGGTTGACGGATAGGGTTAGTGTTAAGGGTTACGGGTAGGTTTAGGGTTCAGGGTTAGTGTTAGCATTAGGGCTTAAGGTTAGGATTAGGCGGTAGGTTAGATTTAGGGTTAGATCTAGGCGTTAGGGTAAGGGCTAGCGTTAGGGTTAAGAGATAGGTTTCGGTTTAATGCTTAGGATTAGGGTTAGGGTTTGGGGTTAAAGTAAGTGTTAGGGGTTAGGTTTAAGGATCCAAGATTAGGGTTATTTTTAGCTGTAGTGTTAGGGTTAGGGATAAGGGATCCCATTAGCATTAAGGGTCTTCCTTACTGTAGGGTTAAGGGTTAGGCTTAGAGTTAAAGGTTAAGGTTAGGGTCAGGGTTAAGATTTAGGGTGAGGCTTAACGGTTAGGGTAAAGGTTAAGCGTTAGGGTTAGGGATTAGTGATTAGGGTTTTTGGTTAGTGTTAGGGTTAGCGGTTAGGAGTTAGTGTTTTATGAAGGGGTATGGTTAGAATTAGGATTGGGGTTAGAGTTAGGGTGAGGTATAGGGGTTAGGTTTAGGGGTTAGTTTTAGGGTAAAAGGATAGGATTAGGGTTACGGGTTGGGCTTAGGTTTAGGGTTAAATTTTACTGCTAGGGTTAGGGATAGGGTTCAGGGTTAGCTTTAGGGGTTCTGGTTAGGGTTAGGTGTTAGGTTAGTGTCAGGGTTAGGTCTAGTCGTGAGGGTAAGGTTTAGGGTTAGCTTTAAGAGCTAGGGTTAGGTTTAATGGTTAGGATTAGGATTAGGGTTAAGGGTTAGGGAAAGGCTTAGGGGTTAGGGTGAAGGGTTAGGGTCAAGGGTTAGGGTTTTTGTTAGGCATAGCGTTGGGGTTAGAAGTAAGGGTTACTGTCAGTGTTAGGGTTGTAGGTAGGCTTACGGTTAGGGTTAGCGGTTTAGAATTAGGGTTAGGGATTAGGTGTCACAGTGATGACTAGGAGATAGGGTTAGAATTATGGGATAGGGGTTGTTCTCAGGAAATGGGTTATGCATTAACGTTAGGATCTGAGGTTAAAGTTAGGCGCACAGTGAGGTTTACCTGTTAAGGGGAGAAATAGGAACAGGGTTGGGTGTTATGTTCAGGGTTAGGGTTATCTGTTAAAGGTACTGTTTATGCTTAGCGCACGGGCCCTGTCTGCATTAGGCGGGCGGGGGGAGTTTAGGGGGCTGGGATTGTACCCGGGAACCCACTCTATCATACTCTGGGTATGGGCCCGTGGGTTTCATGCAGGACACAGTGGTAGAGCCTCCTTTCACGCATGGCATGGGAGGATTGCAGGCTTTCTAAACTCTAAGAAAGCAAGAAGTCTGAGAATTAGATTTAGGGTTAGGATTCTGGTTAGGGTTAAGGATGAAGTTTAGTGTTAGGGTGAGGGCCTAGGGTTAGGGAATAGGGTTAGGGTTAAAGGTTACTCTTAGGTTTAACGGTTACACTTTGGTTTAGGGTTGAGGTTTACGGTTAGGGTTAAGATGAGGGGTTAGGGTTTGGTACAGGGTTAGGGTTAAGTGTTAGGTTTAGGGTTGAAGATTAGGATTAGGGTTAGGATTAAAGGTTAGCGTGAGAGTTAACGCTTAGTGTTAAGGTTAAGAGTTAGGGTTGAGGGTTAGGTTTAGGGTTAGTTTTAGGGTTAGAGTTATGTGCTATGGTTTGTGTTAGAGGTTAGGGTTAGGTTTACTGGTCACGGTTGGGGTTATGTTTAGGGGTTAGCATTAGGGTTATGGTTAAGTTTAAGGGATAGGATAAGGGTTAAGTGTTGCTCTTAGGGTGAGGGGTTAGTGTTAGGCTTAGCATTAATGATTAGGGTTAGGGTCAGGGTTAAATGCTTGGGTGCGGGTAATGGTTAGGGTCAGGGTTAAGGTTCACGGATAGGGTTAGTGTTAAGGGTTACGGGTAGGTTTAGGTTTTAGGGTTAGAGTTAGCATTAGGGCTTAAGGTTAAGATTAGGCGGTAGGTTAGATTTAGGGTTAGATCTAGGCGTTAGGGTAAGGGCTAGCGTTAGGGTTAAGAGATAGGGTTAGGTTTAATGCTTAGGATTAGGGTTAGGGTTTGGGGTTAAAGTAAGTGTTAGGGGTTAGGTTTAAGGATCCAAGGTTAGGGTTATTTGTAGCTGTAGTGTTAGGGTTAGGGATAAGGGATCCCATTAGCATTAAGGGTCTTCCTTACTGTAGGGTTAAGGGTTAGGCTTAGAGTTAAAGGTTAAGGTTAGGGTCAGTGTTAAGATTTAGGGTGAGGGTTAACGGTTAGGGTAAAGGTTAAGCGTTAGGGTTAGGGATTCGTGATTAGGGTTTTTGGTTAGTGTTAGGGTTAGCGGTTAGGAGTTAGTGTTTTATGAAGGGGTATGGTTAGAATTAGGATTGGGGTTAGAGTTAGGGTGAGGTATAGGGGTTAGGTTTAGGGGTTAGTTTTAGGGTAAAAGGATAGGATTAGGGTTACGGGTTGGGCTTAGGTTTAGGGTTAAAGTTTACTGCTGGGGTTAGGGATAGGGTTCAGGGTTAGCTTTAGGGGTTCTGGTTAGGGTTAGGTGTTAGGTTAGTGTCAGGGTTAGGTCTAGTCGTGAGGGTAAGGTTTAGGGTTAGCTTTAAGAGCTAGGTTTAGATTTAATGGTTAGGATTAGGATTAGGGTTAAGGGTTAGGGTAAGGCTTAGGGGTTAGGGTGAAGGGTGAAGTGTTAGGGCTTTTGTTAGGCATAGCGTTGGGGTTAGAAGTAAGGTTTCCTGTCAGTGTTAGGGTTGTAGGCAGCGTTACGGTTAGGCTTAGCGGTTGAGAATTAGGGTTAGGGATTAGGTGTTACAATTATGACTAGGAGATAGGGTTAGAATTATGGGATAGAGGATGTTCTCAGGGAATGGGTTATGCATTAACGTTACGATAAGAGGTTAAAGTTAGGCTCACGGTGAGGTTTACGTGTTAAGGGGAGAAATAGGAACAGGGTTAGGTACCATGTTCAGGGTTAGGGTTATCTGTTAAAGGTATCATTTATGCTTAGCGCACGGGCCCTGTCCTCATTAAGATGGGGGGAGGTTAGGGGGCTGGGATTGTCACCGGGAACCCACTCTATCGGATTCTGGGTATCGGCCCGTGGGTTTCATGCAGGACACATTGGTAGAGCTTCCTTTCACACATGGCATGGGAGGATTGCAGGCTTTCTAAACTCTAAGAAAGCAAGAAGTCTGAGAATTAGATTTAGGGTTAGGATTATGGTTAGTGTTCAGGATGAAGTGTAGTGTTATGGTGAGGGGATAGGGTTACAGATTAGGGTTACGGTTTAAGGTTACTGTTAGGTTTAACGGTTACAGTTCGTATTGGGATTTAGGTTTGCGGATAGGGTTAAGATGAGGGGTTAGGGTTTGGTACAGGGTTAGGGTTGTGTTAGGATTAGGGTTGAAGATTAGGATTAGGGTTAGGATTAAAGGTTAGCATGAGAGTTAACGGTTAAGGTTAAGGGTTAGGGTTAGGGTTTAGGTTTAGGGTTAAGGGTTAAGGTTAGTTTTAGGGTTAGAGTTATGTGTTAGGGTGTGTGTTAGAGATTAGGGTTAGGTTTATTGTTCACGGTTAGGGTTACGTTTAGGGGTTAGCATTAGGGTTAGGGATTAAGTTTAGGGTAAGTGTTTAGAGTTAGTGTTGGGCTTTAGGCTCGGGGCTTAGGTTCAGGGTCAGGGGTTAGGGTTGGTGGTAGGGCTTAGATTTAGCGGTCAGTTTAAGGGCACAGGACCTGGTTAATCTACAGTCAGAGGGGTGTGGTCGGAGTCACCACGAAAGCACAACGTCATTCCCTGGGCCTTGGGACAAAACCTACATGCAGGACTCAGGCGGAGCCTCATCTCACACATGGCATGGCTGTATTATAGGCTTGCTTCACTCTGGGAATGGAAGTAGTGTGAGAATTAGGGTTAGGTTTTGGGTTAGGGGTTTCGAGTTAAGGGTTAGGTTTCGAGTCAGGGTCAGGTGCTAGGGATTAGTGGTTAGGGTTAGAGTTAGTGTTAGGGGTTAGGTGTTAAGTCTGGGTTAGGGGGCCAGGGTTAGGTTTAGGGTTGGGGTTAGCGTTAGGGTTAGGGGTTAGGGTTAAGGGTTAGGCTTAGGGTTAGGGTTCAGGGTTAGGGTTATGGTTTAGGGTTAGAGTCAGGGTTAAGTGTTAGGGTGAGGCTTAACAGCTAGGGTTAGGGTTAGGGGGTTAGGGATAAGGTTAGGGTTAAGGGTTAGGTTTATGGTTCAGGGTTAAGGTTAGGATTAGGGGTTAGGGTTAGTGTTAACTGTAGGTCAGTGTTGGCGTTAGATCTCTAGGCATTAGCGTATAGGTTAGGGTTAGGATTAATTAGGGTTATGTTTAATGGTTAGGATTGGGATTAGCGTTAAGGGTTAGGGTTAAGCTTTAGGGGTTATGACTAAGGATCAATGGTTAGGGTTATTTTTAGGCGTAGGGTTAGGGTAAGGGTTTTAGGGTTAGTGTTAGTGTTGTTGGTAGGGTTAAGGTTAGGGTTGGCGTTTCAGAATTAGGGATTAGGTGTTATGGTTATGGCTAGGAGTTAGGGTTAGAATTACGGTATAGGGCTTGTTCTCAGGGTGTCATGCATTATCGTTAAGATAAGGGGTTAAGTTAGGGTTAGGGTGAGGTTTACGTGTTAAGGTGAGCAGTAGGATCAGGGTTAGGTGTTATGTTCTGGTTTAGGGTTATGGGTGTGGGGTAGGGTTTATGCTTAGGGCCCGGGCCCTGTATGCACTAGGAGGCGAAGTTAGGGGTCTGTGATGGTCTCTGGGAACCCACTCTATCGTACGAAGTGTATGGGCCTCTGGGTTTCATGCAGGACACTGTGGCAGAGCGGGCTTTCATGCGTGGCTTAGTAGGATTGTAGGCTTTCAAAACTCTGAGAAAGCAAGAAGTCTGAGAATTAGATTTAGGGTTAGGATTACTGTACGGTTTAGCGATGAAGATTAGTGATAGGGTGAGGCTTAGGGTTAGGGGTTAAGGTTAGGGTTAGGGTTGTTGGTAGGGTGAAGTTTAGGGTTGGCATTTTAGAATTAGGGATGAGGTGTTACGGTTATGGCTCGGGGTCAGGATTAGAATTATGGGATAGGACTTCTTCTCAGGGTGTTATGCATTAAGGTTAAGATAAGGGGATAAGTTAGGGTTACGGGGAGGTTTATGTTTTAAGGTGAGCAATAGGATCAGGGTCAGGTGCTATGTTCAGGGTGAGGGTTATCTGTTAGGGGTAGTGTTTATACTTAGCATACAGGCCCTGTCTGCACTGGGCGGGGGGCTGGGGTTAGGGGGATGGGATTATCCCCGGGAACCCACTCTATCATACGCTAGGTATGGGCTCCTGGTTTCATGCAAGAGAGAGCTGCAGAGCCCCCTTTTACTCATGGCATGAGAGGATTTTAGGCTTTCTAAACTCTAAGAAAGCAAGAAGTCCGAAAATTAGATTTAGGGGTAGGATTATGATAATGTTTAGGGTTAGGGTTTGTGTTAAGGTGGGGTCTTAGGGTTAGGGGTTAGGGTTAGAGGTTAGTGTTAGGTTTAACAGTTACAGTTAGGTTTATGGTTAAGTTTCAGGGATAGGGTTAAGGTTTGGGTTTAGCGTTTGGCACAGGGTTAGGCTTCAGTGTTAGCTTTATGGTTAAAGATTAGGGTTAGGGTTAGTGTGAGGGTTAATGGTAAGGGTCAAGATTAAGGGTTAGGGTTGGGGTTAGGGTTAGGTTTAGGGTTAGGGCTTAGGGTTAAGGGATAGGATTAGGGTTAAGTGTTGGGCTTATTGTTAGGGTTAAAGTTTAGTGTTAGGGTTAATGTTTAGTGTTATGGTCCAGTTTAAGTGTTAGGGTGAGGGTTAACAGTTAGTATTAGGCTTAGGGGTTAGGGATATAGTGAAGGTTCAGTGTTAGGGTTAGGTTTAGGGTTCAGGGTTAGGGTTAGCTTTAGGGGTTATGGTTAGGGTTAGGTGTTAGGTTAGTGTCAGGGTTAGGTCTAGTCGTGAGGGTAAGGTTTAGGGTTAGCTTTAAGAGCTAGGGTTAGGTTTAATGGTTAGGATTAGGATTAGGGTTAAGGGTTAGGGTAAGGCTTAGGGGTTAGGGTGAAGGGTGAAGGGTTAGGGCTTTTGTTAGGCATAGCGTTGGGGTTAGAAGTAAGGGTTCCTGTCAGTGTTAGGGTTGTAGGCAGCGTTACGGTTAGGCTTAGCGGTTGAGAATTAGGGTTAGGGATTAGGTGTTACAGTGATGACTAGGAGATAGGGTTAGAATTATGGGATAGGGGATGTTCTCAGGGAATGGGTTATGCATTAACGTTACGATAAGAGGTTAAAGTTAGGCTCACGGTGAGGTTTACGTGTTAAGGGGAGAAATAGGAACAGGGTTAGGTGCCATGTTCAGGGTTAGGGTTATCTGTTAAAGGTATCATTTATGCTTAGCGCACGGGCCCTGTCGGCGTTAAGCTGGGGGGAGGTTAGGGGGCTGGGATTGTCACCGGGAACCCACTGTATCGGACTCTGGGTATGGGCCCGTGGGTTTCATGCAGGACACAGTGGTAGAGCCTCCTTTCACACATGGCATGGGAGGATTGCAGGCTTTCTAAACTCTAAGAAAGCAAGAAGTCTGAGAATTAGATTTAGGGTTAGGATTACTGTACGGTTTAGGGATGAAGATTAGTGATAGGGTGAGACTTAGGGTTAGGGGTTAGGGTTAGGGTTAGGGTTGTTGGTAGGGTGAAGGTTAGGGTTGGCATTTTAGAATTAGGGATGAGGTGTTACGGTTATGGCTACGGGTTAGGATTAGAATTATGGGATAGGACTTCTTCTCAGGGTGTTATGCATTAAGGTTAAGATAGGGGATAAGTTAGGGTTACGGGGAGGTTTATGTTTTAAGGTGAGCAATAGGATCAGGGTCAGGTGCTATGTTCATGGTGAGGGTTATCTGTTAGGGGTAGTGTTTATACTTAGCGTACAGGCCCTGTCTGCACTGGGCGGGGGCCTGGGGTTAGGGGGATGAAATTTTCCCCGGGAACCCACTCTATCATACGCTAGGTATGGGCTCCTGGTTTCATGCAAGAGAGAGCTGCAGAGCCCCCTTTTACTCATGGCATGGGAGGATTTTAGGCTTTCTAAACTCTAAGAAAGCAAGAAGTCCGAGAATTAGATTTAGGGGTAGGATTATGATAATGTTTAGGGTTACCGTTAGGGTTAGGGTTAAGGGTTAGGCTTAGGGTTAGGATTCAGGTTTAGAGTTAAGGTTTAGGGTTAGGGTTAGGGTCAGGGTTAAGGGTTAGGGTGAGGGTTAACAGGTACGGTTAGGGTTAGGGTGTTAGGGATAGGGTTAGGGTTAAGGGTTAGGTTTATGGTTCATGTTTAAGGTTAGCATTAGGGATTAGGGTTAGTGTTAACTGTAGGTCCTGTTGGGGTTGGATCTCTAGGCATTATGGCAAAGGTTAGGGTTAGGGTTAAGAGTCAGGGTTATGTTTAATGGTTAGGATTGGGATTAGGGTTAAGTGTTAGGGTAAGGCTTAGGGGTTAGGGTAAGGGTGAAGGGTTAGGGCTTTTGTTAGGCATAGCGTTGGGGTTAGAAGTAAGGGTTACTGTCAGTGTTAGGGTTGTAGGTAGGGTTACGGTTGGGGTTAGCAGTTTAGAATTACGGTTAGGGGTCAGGTGCTACAGTTATCACTAGGAGATAGGGTTAGAATTATGGGATAGGGAATGTTCTGGGGGAATAGGTTATGCATTAACATTAGAATAAGAGGTTAAAGTTAGGCTCACGGTCAGGTGTACGTGCTAAGGGGAGAAATAGGAACAGGGTTAGGTGTTATGTTCAGGGTTAGGGTTATCTGTTAAAGGTATTGTTTATGCCTAGCGCACGGGCCCTGTCTGCATTAGCCAGGGGGAGTTTAGGGGGCTGGCATTGTCACCGGGAACCCACTGTATCAGACTCTGGGTATGGGCCCGTGGGTTTCATGCCGGACACATTGGTAGAGCTTCCTTTCACACATGGCATGGGAGGATTGCAGGCATTCTAAACTCTAAGAAAGCAAGAAGTCTGAGAATTAGATTTAGAGTTAGGATTATCGTTAGGGTTCAGGATGAAGTGTAGTGTTACGGTGAGGGCTTAGGGTTACGGATTAGGGTTAGGGTTTAAGATTACTCTTAGGTTTAACGGTTACAGTTCGTTTAGGGTTGAGGTTTGCGGATAGGGTTAAGATGAGGGATTAGTGTTTGGTACAGGGTTAGGGTTAAATGTTAGGTTTAGGGTTCAAGATTAGGATTAGGGTTAGGATTAAAGGTTAGCATGAGAGTTAACGGTTAAGGTTAAGGGTTAGGGTTAGGGTTTAGGTTTAGGGTTAAGGGTTAGGGTTAGTTTTAGGGTTAGAGTTATGTGTTAGGGTTTGTGTTAGAGGTTAGGGTTAGGTTTACTGTTCATGGTTGGGGTTACGTTTAGGGGTTAGCATTAGGGTTAGGGATTAGGTTAAGGGTAAGTGTTTAGAGTTAGTGTTGGGCTTTAGGCTCGGGGCTTAGGTTCAGGGTCAGGGGTTAGGGTTGGTGGTAGGGCTTAGATTTAGCGGTCAGTTTAAGGGCACAGGACCTGGTTAATCTACAGTGAGAGGGGTGTGGTCGGAGTCACCACGAAAGCACAACGTCATTCCCTGGGCCTTGGGACAAAACCTACATGCAGGACTCAGGCGGAGCCTCATCTCACACATGGCATGGCTGTATTATAGGCTTGCTTCACTCTGGGAATGGAAGTAGTGTGAGAATTAGGGTTAGGTTTTGGGTTAGGGGTTTCGAGTTAAGGGTTAGGTTTCGAGTCAGGGTCAGGTGCTAGGGATTAGTGGTTAGGGTTAGAGTTAGTGTTAGGGGTTAGGTGTTAAGTCTGGGTTAGGGGGCCAGGGTTAGGTTTAGGGTTGGGGTTAGCGTTAGGGTTAGGGGTTAGGGTTAAGGGTTAGGCTTAGGGTTAGGGTTCAGGGTTAGGGTTATGGTTTAGGGTTAGAGTCAGGGTTAAGTGTTAGGGTGAGGCTTAACAGCTAGGGTTAGGGTTAGGGGGTTAGGGATAAGGTTAGGGTTAAGGGTTAGGTTTATGGTTCAGGGTTAAGGTTAGGATTAGGGGTTAGGGTTAGTGTTAACTGTAGGTCAGTGTTGGCGTTAGATCTCTAGGCATTAGCGTATAGGTTAGGGTTAGGATTAATTAGGGTTATGTTTAATGGTTAGGATTGGGATTAGCGTTAAGGGTTAGGGTTAAGCTTTAGGGGTTATGACTAAGGATCAATGGTTAGGGTTATTTTTAGGCGTAGGGTTAGGGTAAGGGTTTTAGGGTTAGTGTTAGTGTTGTTGGTAGGGTTAAGGTTAGGGTTGGCGTTTCAGAATTAGGGATTAGGTGTTATGGTTATGGCTAGGAGTTAGGGTTAGAATTACGGTATAGGGCTTGTTCTCAGGGTGTCATGCATTATCGTTAAGATAAGGGGTTAAGTTAGGGTTAGGGTGAGGTTTACGTGTTAAGGTGAGCAGTAGGATCAGGGTTAGGTGTTATGTTCTGGGTTAGGGTTATGGGTGTGGGGTAGGGTTTATGCTTAGGGCCCGGGCCCTGTATGCACTAGGAGGCGAAGTTAGGGGTCTGTGATGGTCTCTGGGAACCCACTCTATCGTACGCAGTGTATGGGCCTCTGGGTTTCATGCAGGACACTGTGGCAGAGCGGGCTTTCATGCGTGGCTTAGTAGGATTGTAGGCTTTCAAAACTCTGAGAAAGCAAGAAGTCTGAGAATTAGATTTAGGGTTAGGATTACTGTACGGTTTAGCGATGAAGATTAGTGATAGGGTGAGGCTTAGGGTTAGGGGTTAGGGTTAGGGTTAGGGTTGTTGGTAGGGTGAAGGTTAGGGTTGGCATTTTAGAATTAGGGATGAGGTGTTACGGTTATGGCTCGGGGTTAGGATTAGAATTATGGGATAGGACTTCTTCTCAGGGTGTTATGCATTAAGGTTAAGATAAGGGGATAAGTTAGGGTTACGGGGAGGTTTATGTTTTAAGGTGAGCAATAGGATCAGGGTCAGGTGCTATGTTCAGGGTGAGGGTTATCTGTTAGGGGTAGTGTTTATACTTAGCGTACAGGCCCTGTCTGCACTGGGCGGGGGGCTGGGGTTAGGGGGATGGGATTGTCCCCGGGAACCCACTCTATCATACGCTAGGTATGGGCTCCTGGTTTCATGCAAGAGAGAGCTGCAGAGCCCCCTTTTACTCATGGCATGAGAGGATTTTAGGCTTTCTAAACTCTAAGAAAGCAAGAAGTCCGAGAATTAGATTTAGGGGTAGGATTATGATAATGTTTAGGGTTAGGGTTTGTGTTAAGGTGGGGTCTTAGGGTTAGGGGTTAGGGTTAGAGGTTAGTGTTAGGTTTAACAGTTACAGTTAGGTTTATTGTTAAGTTTCAGGGATAGGGTTAAGGTTTGGGTTTAGCGTTTGGCACAGGGTTAGGCTTCAGTGTTAGCTTTATGGTTAAAGATTAGGGTTAGGGTTAGTGTGAGGGTTAATGGTAAGGGTCAAGATTAAGGGTTAGGGTTGGGGTTAGGGTTAGGTTTACGGTTAGGTCTTAGGGTTAAGGGATAGGATTAGGGTTAAGTGTTGGGCTTATTGTTAGGGTTAAAGTTTAGTGTTAGGGTTAATGTTTAGTGTTATGGTCCAGTTTAAGTGTTAGGGTGAGGGTTAACAGTTAGGATTAGGCTTAGGGGTTAGGGATATAGTGAAGGTTCAGTGTTAGGGTTAGGTTTAGGGTTCAGGGTTAGGGTTAGCTTTAGGGGTTATGGTTAGGGTTAGGTGTTAGGTTAGTGTCAGGGTTAGGTCTAGTCGTGAGGGTAAGGTTTAGGGTTAGCTTTAAGAGCTAGGGTTAGGTTTAATGGTTAGGATTAGGATTAGGGTTAAGGGTTAGGGTAATGCTTAGGGGTTAGGGTGAAGGGTGAAGGGTTAGGGCTTTTGTTAGGCATAGCGTTGGGGTTAGAAGTAAGGGTTCCTGTCAGTGTTAGGGTTGTAGGCAGCGTTACGGTTAGGCTTAGCGGTTGAGAATTAGGGTTAGGGATTAGGTGTTACAGTGATGACTAGGAGATAGGGTTAGAATTATGGGATAGGGGATGTTCTCAGGGAATGGGTTATGCATTAACGTTACGATAAGAGGTTAAAGTTAGGCTCACGGTGAGGTTTACGTGTTAAGGGGAGAAATAGGAACAGGGTTAGGTGCCATGTTCAGGGTTAGGGTTATCTGTTAAAGGTATCATTTATGCTTAGCGCACGGGCCCTGTCGGCGTTAAGCTGGGGGGAGGTTAGGGGGCTGGGATTGTCACCGGGAACCCACTGTATCGGACTCTGGGTATGGGCCCGTGGGTTTCATGCAGGACACAGTGGTAGAGCCTCCTTTCACACATGGCATGGGAGGATTGCAGGCTTTCTAAACTCTAAGAAAGCAAGAAGTCTGAGAATTAGATTTAGGGTTAGGATTACTGTACGGTTTAGGGATGAAGATTAGTGATAGGGTGAGACTTAGGGTTAGGGGTTAGGGTTAGGGTTAGGGTTGTTGGTAGGGTGAAGGTTAGGGTTGGCATTTTAGAATTAGGGATGAGGTGTTACGGTTATGGCTACGGGTTAGGATTAGAATTATGGGATAGGACTTCTTCTCAGGGTGTTATGCATTAAGGTTAAGATAGGGGATAAGTTAGGGTTACGGGGAGGTTTATGTTTTAAGGTGAGCAATAGGATCAGGGTCAGGTGCTATGTTCATGGTGAGGGTTATCTGTTAGGGGTAGTGTTTATACTTAGCGTACAGGCCCTGTCTGCACTGGGCGGGGGCCTGGGGTTAGGGGGATGAAATTTTCCCCGGGAACCCACTCTATCATACGCTAGGTATGGGCTCCTGGTTTCATGCAAGAGAGAGCTGCAGAGCCCCCTTTTACTCATGGCATGGGAGGATTTTAGGCTTTCTAAACTCTAAGAAAGCAAGAAGTCCGAGAATTAGATTTAGGGGTAGGATTATGATAATGTTTAGGGTTACCGTTAGGGTTAGGGTTAAGGGTTAGGCTTAGGGTTAGGATTCAGGTTTAGAGTTAAGGTTTAGGGTTAGGGTTAGGGTCAGGGTTAAGGGTTAGGGTGAGGGTTAACAGGTACGGTTAGGGTTAGGGTGTTAGGGATAGGGTTAGGGTTAAGGGTTAGGTTTATGGTTCATGTTTAAGGTTAGCATTAGGGATTAGGGTTAGTGTTAACTGTAGGTCCTGTTGGGGTTGGATCTCTAGGCATTATGGCAAAGGTTAGGGTTAGGGTTAAGAGTCAGGGTTATGTTTAATGGTTAGGATTGGGATTAGGGTTAAGTGTTAGGGTAAGGCTTAGGGGTTAGGGTAAGGGTGAAGGGTTAGGGCTTTTGTTAGGCATAGCGTTGGGGTTAGAAGTAAGGGTTACTGTCAGTGTTAGGGTTGTAGGTAGGGTTACGGTTGGGGTTAGCAGTTTAGAATTACGGTTAGGGGTCAGGTGCTACAGTTATCACTAGGAGATAGGGTTAGAATTATGGGATAGGGAATGTTCTGGGGGAATAGGTTATGCATTAACATTAGAATAAGAGGTTAAAGTTAGGCTCACGGTCAGGTGTACGTGCTAAGGGGAGAAATAGGAACAGGGTTAGGTGTTATGTTCAGGGTTAGGGTTATCTGTTAAAGGTATTGTTTATGCCTAGCGCACGGGCCCTGTCTGCATTAGCCAGGGGGAGTTTAGGGGGCTGGCATTGTCACCGGGAACCCACTGTATCAGACTCTGGGTATGGGCCCGTGGGTTTCATGCCGGACACATTGGTAGAGCTTCCTTTCACACATGGCATGGGAGGATTGCAGGCATTCTAAACTCTAAGAAAGCAAGAAGTCTCAGAATTAAATTTAGAGTTAGGATTATCGTTAGGGTTCAGGATGAAGTGTAGTGTTACGGTGAGGGCTTAGGGTTACGGATTAGGGTTAGGGTTTAAGATTACTCTTAGGTTTAACGGTTACAGTTCGTTTAGGGTTGAGGTTTGCGGATAGGGTTAAGATGAGGGATTAGTGTTTGGTACAGGGTTAGGGTTAAATGTTAGGTTTAGGGTTCAAGATTAGGATTAGGGTTAGGATTAAAGGTTAGCATGAGAGTTAACGGTTAAGGTTAAGGGTTAGGGTTAGGGTTTAGGTTTAGGGTTAAGGGTTAGGGTTAGTTTTAGGGTTAGAGTTATGTGTTAGGGTTTGTGTTAGAGGTTAGGGTTAGGTTTACTGTTCATGGTTGGGGTTACGTTTAGGGGTTAGCATTAGGGTTAGGGATTAGGTTAAGGGTAAGTGTTTAGAGTTAGTGTTGGGCTTTAGGCTCGGGGCTTAGGTTCAGGGTCAGGGGTTAGGGTTGGTGGTAGGGCTTAGATTTAGCGGTCAGTTTAAGGGCACAGGACCTGGTTAATCTACAGTGAGAGGGGTGTGGTCGGAGTCACCACGAAAGCACAACGTCATTCCCTGGGCCTTGGGACAAAACCTACATGCAGGACTCAGGCGGAGCCTCATCTCACACATGGCATGGCTGTATTATAGGCTTGCTTCACTCTGGGAATGGAAGTAGTGTGAGAATTAGGGTTAGGTTTTGGGTTAGGGGTTTTGAGTTAAGGGTTAGGTTTCGAGTCAGGGTCAGGTGCTAGGGATTAGTGGTTAGGGTTAGAGTTAGTGTTAGGGGTTAGGTGTTAAGTCTGGGTTAGGGGGCCAGGGTTAGGTTTAGGGTTGGGGTTAGCGTTAGGGTTAGGGGTTAGGGTTAAGGGTTAGGCTTAGGGTTAGGGTTCAGGGTTAGGGTTATGGTTTAGGGTTAGAGTCAGGGTTAAGTGTTAGGGTGAGGCTTAACAGCTAGGGTTAGGGTTAGGGGGTTAGGGATAAGGTTAGGGTTAAGGGTTAGGTTTATGGTTCAGGGTTAAGATTAGGATTAGGGGTTAGGGTTAGTGTTAACTGTAGGTCAGTGTTGGCGTTAGATCTCTAGGCATTAGCGTATAGGTTAGGGTTAGGATTAATTAGGGTTATGTTTAATGGTTAGGATTGGGATTAGCGTTAAGGGTTAGGGTTAAGCTTTAGGGGTTATGACTAAGGATCAATGGTTAGGGTTATTTTTAGGCGTAGGGTTAGGGTAAGGGTTTTAGGGTTAGTGTTAGTGTTGTTGGTAGGGTTAAGGTTAGGGTTGGCGTTTCAGAATTAGGGATTAGGTGTTATGGTTATGGCTAGGAGTTAGGGTTAGAATTACGGTATAGGGCTTGTTCTCAGGGTGTCATGCATTATCGTTAAGATAAGGGGTTAAGTTAGGGTTAGGGTGAGGTTTACGTGTTAAGGTGAGCAGTAGGATCAGGGTTAGGTGTTATGTTCTGGGTTAGGGTTATGGGTGTGGGGTACGGTTTATGCTTAGGGCCCGGGCCCTGTATGCACTAGGAGGCGAAGTTAGGGGTCTGTGATGGTCTCTGGGAACCCACTCTATCGTACACAGTGTATGGGCCTCTGGGTTTCATGCAGGACACTGTGGCAGAGCGGGCTTTCATGCGTGGCTTAGTAGGATTGTAGGCTTTCAAAACTCTGAGAAAGCAAGAAGTCTGAGAATTAGATTTAGGGTTAGGATTACTGTACGGTTTAGCGATGAAGATTAGTGATAGGGTGAGGCTTAGGGTTAGAGGTTAGGGTTAGGGTTAGGGTTGTTGGTAGGGTGAAGGTTAGGGTTGGCATTTTAGAATTAGGGATGAGGTGTTACGGTTATGGCTCGGGGTTAGGATTAGAATTATGGGATAGGACTTCTTCTCAGGGTGTTATGCATTAAGGTTAAGATAAGGGGATAAGTTAGGGTTACGGGGAGGTTTATGTTTTAAGGTGAGCAATAGGATCAGGGTCAGGTGCTATGTTCAGGGTGAGGGTTATCTGTTAGGGGTAGTGTTTATACTTAGCGTACAGGCCCTGTCTGCACTGGGCGGGGGGCTGGGGTTAGGGGGATGGGATTGTCCCCGGGAACCCACTCTATCATACGCTAGGTATGGGCTCCTGGTTTCATGCAAGAGAGAGCTGCAGAGCCCCCTTTTACTCATGGCATGAGAGGATTTTAGGCTTTCTAAACTCTAAGAAAGCAAGAAGTCCGAGAATTAGATTTAGGGGTAGGATTATGATAATGTTTAGGGTTAGGGTTTGTGTTAAGGTGGGGTCTTAGGGTTAGGGGTTAGGGTTAGAGGTTAGTGTTAGGTTTAACAGTTACAGTTAGGTTTATTGTTAAGTTTCAGGGATAGGGTTAAGGTTTGGGTTTAGCGTTTGGCACAGGGTTAGGCTTCAGTGTTAGCTTTATGGTTAAAGATTAGGGTTAGGGTTAGTGTGAGGGTTAATGGTAAGGGTCAAGATTAAGGGTTAGGGTTGGGGTTAGGGTTAGGTTTACGGTTAGGTCTTAGGGTTAAGGGATAGGATTAGGGTTAAGTGTTGGGCTTATTGTTAGGGTTAAAGTTTAGTGTTAGGGTTAATGTTTAGTGTTATGGTCCAGTTTAAGTGTTAGGGTGAGGGTTAACAGTTAGGATTAGGCTTAGGGGTTAGGGATATAGTGAAGGTTCAGTGTTAGGGTTAGGTTTAGGGTTCAGGGTTAGGGTTAGCTTTAGGGGTTATGGTTAGGGTTAGGTGTTAGGTTAGTGTCAGGGTTAGGTCTAGTCGTGAGGGTAAGGTTTAGGGTTAGCTTTAAGAGCTAGGGTTAGGTTTAATGGTTAGGATTAGGATTAGGGTTAAGGGTTAGGGTAATGCTTAGGGGTTAGGGTGAAGGGTGAAGGGTTAGGGCTTTTGTTAGGCATAGCGTTGGGGTTAGAAGTAAGGGTTCCTGTCAGTGTTAGGGTTGTAGGCAGCGTTACGGTTAGGCTTAGCGGTTGAGAATTAGGGTTAGGGATTAGGTGTTACAGTGATGACTAGGAGATAGGGTTAGAATTATGGGATAGGGGATGTTCTCAGGGAATGGGTTATGCATTAACGTTACGATAAGAGGTTAAAGTTAGGCTCACGGTGAGGTTTACGTGTTAAGGGGAGAAATAGGAACAGGGTTAGGTGCCATGTTCAGGGTTAGGGTTATCTGTTAAAGGTATCATTTATGCTTAGCGCACGGGCCCTGTCGGCGTTAAGCTGGGGGGAGGTTAGGGGGCTGGGATTGTCACCGGGAACCCACTGTATCGGACTCTGGGTATGGGCCCGTGGGTTTCATGCAGGACACAGTGGTAGAGCCTCCTTTCACACATGGCATGGGAGGATTGCAGGCTTTCTAAACTCTAAGAAAGCAAGAAGTCTGAGAATTAGATTTAGGGTTAGGATTACTGTACGGTTTAGGGATGAAGATTAGTGATAGGGTGAGACTTAGGGTTAGGGGTTAGGGTTAGGGTTAGGGTTGTTGGTAGGGTGAAGGTTAGGGTTGGCATTTTAGAATTAGGGATGAGGTGTTACGGTTATGGCTACGGGTTAGGATTAGAATTATGGGATAGGACTTCTTCTCAGGGTGTTATGCATTAAGGTTAAGATAGGGGATAAGTTAGGGTTACGGGGAGGTTTATGTTTTAAGGTGAGCAATAGGATCAGGGTCAGGTGCTATGTTCATGGTGAGGGTTATCTGTTAGGGGTAGTGTTTATACTTAGCGTACAGGCCCTGTCTGCACTGGGCGGGGGCCTGGGGTTAGGGGGATGAAATTTTCCCCGGGAACCCACTCTATCATACGCTAGGTATGGGCTCCTGGTTTCATGCAAGAGAGAGCTGCAGAGCCCCCTTTTACTCATGGCATGGGAGGATTTTAGGCTTTCTAAACTCTAAGAAAGCAAGAAGTCCGAGAATTAGATTTAGGGGTAGGATTATGATAATGTTTAGGGTTACCGTTAGGGTTAGGGTTAAGGGTTAGGCTTAGGGTTAGGATTCAGGTTTAGAGTTAAGGTTTAGGGTTAGGGTCAGGGTTAAGGGTTAGGGTGAGGGTTAACAGGTACGGTTAGGGTTAGGGTATTAGGGATAGTGTTAGGGTTAAGGGTTAGGTTTATGGTTCATGTTTAAGGTTAGCATTAGGGATTAGGGTTAGTGTTAACTGTAGGTCCTGTTGGGGTTGGATCTCTAGGCATTATGGCAAAGGTTAGGGTTAGGGTTAAGAGTCAGGGTTATGTTTAATGGTTAGGATTGGGATTAGGGTTAAGTGTTAGGGTAAGGCTTAGGGGTTAGGGTAAGGGTGAAGGGTTAGGGCTTTTGTTAGGCATAGCGTTGGGGTTAGAAGTAAGGGTTACTGTCAGTGTTAGGGTTGTAGGTAGGGTTACGGTTGGGGTTAGCAGTTTAGAATTACGGTTAGGGGTCAGGTGCTACAGTTATCACTAGGAGATAGGGTTAGAATTATGGGATAGGGAATGTTCTGGGGGAATAGGTTATGCATTAACATTAGAATAAGAGGTTAAAGTTAGGCTCACGGTCAGGTGTACGTGCTAAGGGGAGAAATAGGAACAGGGTTAGGTGTTATGTTCAGGGTTAGGGTTATCTGTTAAAGGTATTGTTTATGCCTAGCGCACGGGCCCTGTCTGCATTAGCCAGGGGGAGTTTAGGGGGCTGGCATTGTCACCGGGAACCCACTGTATCAGACTCTGGGTATGGGCCCGTGGGTTTCATGCTGGACACATTGGTAGAGCTTCCTTTCACACATGGCATGGGAGGATTGCAGGCATTCTAAACTCTAAGAAAGCAAGAAGTCTCAGAATTAAATTTAGAGTTAGGATTATGGTTAGGGTTCAGGATGAAGTGTAGTGTTACGGTGAGGGCTTAGGGTTACGGATTAGGGTTAGGGTTTAAGGTTACTCTTAGGTTTAACGGTTACAGTTCGTTTAGGGTTGAGGTTTGCGGATAGGGTTAAGATGAGGGATTAGTGTTTGGTACAGGGTTAGGGTTAAATGTTAGGTTTAGGGTTCAAGATTAGGATTAGGGTTAGGATTAAAGGTTAGCATGAGAGTTAACGGTTAAGGTTAAGGGTTAGGGTTAGGGTTTAGGTTTAGGGTTAAGGGTTAGGGTTAGTTTTAGGGTTAGAGTTATGTGTTAGGGTTTGTGTTAGAGGTTAGGGTTAGGTTTACTGTTCATGGTTGGGGTTACGTTTAGGGGTTAGCATTAGGGTTAGGGATTAGGTTAAGGGTAAGTGTTTAGAGTTAGTGTTGGGCTTTAGGCTCGGGGCTTAGGTTCAGGGTCAGGGGTTAGGGTTGGTGGTAGGGCTTAGATTTAGCGGTCAGTTTAAGGGCACAGGACCTGGTTAATCTACAGTGAGAGGGGTGTGGTCGGAGTCACCACGAAAGCACAACGTCATTCCCTGGGCCTTGGGACAAAACCTACATGCAGGACTCAGGCGGAGCCTCATCTCACACATGGCATGGCTGTATTATAGGCTTGCTTCACTCTGGGAATGGAAGTAGTGTGAGAATTAGGGTTAGGTTTTGGGTTAGGGGTTTCGAGTTAAGGGTTAGGTTTCGAGTCAGGGTCAGGTGCTAGGGATTAGTGGTTAGGGTTAGAGTTAGTGTTAGGGGTTAGGTGTTAAGTCTGGGTTAGGGGGCCAGGGTTAGGTTTAGGGTTGGGGTTAGCGTTAGGGTTAGGGGTTAGGGTTAAGGGTTAGGCTTAGGGTTAGGGTTCAGGGTTAGGGTTATGGTTTAGGGTTAGAGTCAGGGTTAAGTGTTAGGGTGAGGCTTAACAGCTAGGGTTAGGGTTAGGGGGTTAGGGATAAGGTTAGGGTTAAGGGTTAGGTTTATGGTTCAGGGTTAAGGTTAGGATTAGGGGTTAGGGTTAGTGTTAACTGTAGGTCAGTGTTGGCGTTAGATCTCTAGGCATTAGCGTATAGGTTAGGGTTAGGATTAATTAGGGTTATGTTTAATGGTTAGGATTGGGATTAGCGTTAAGGGTTAGGGTTAAGCTTTAGGGGTTATGACTAAGGATCAATGGTTAGGGTTATTTTTAGGCGTAGGGTTAGGGTAAGGGTTTTAGGGTTAGTGTTAGTGTTGTTGGTAGGGTTAAGGTTAGGGTTGGCGTTTCAGAATTAGGGATTAGGTGTTATGGTTATGGCTAGGAGTTAGGGTTAGAATTACGGTATAGGGCTTGTTCTCAGGGTGTCATGCATTATCGTTAAGATAAGGGGTTAAGTTAGGGTTAGGGTGAGGTTTACGTGTTAAGGTGAGCAGTAGGATCAGGGTTAGGTGTTATGTTCTGGGTTAGGGTTATGGGTGTGGGGTAGGGTTTATGCTTAGGGCCCGGGCCCTGTATGCACTAGGAGGCGAAGTTAGGGGTCTGTGATGGTCTCTGGGAACCCACTCTATCGTACGCAGTGTATGGGCCTCTGGGTTTCATGCAGGACACTGTGGCAGAGCGGGCTTTCATGCGTGGCTTAGTAGGATTGTAGGCTTTCAAAACTCTGAGAAAGCAAGAAGTCTGAGAATTAGATTTAGGGTTAGGATTACTGTACGGTTTAGCGATGAAGATTAGTGATAGGGTGAGGCTTAGGGTTAGGGGTTAGGGTTAGGGTTAGGGTTGTTGGTAGGGTGAAGGTTAGGGTTGGCATTTTAGAATTAGGGATGAGGTGTTACGGTTATGGCTCGGGGTTAGGATTAGAATTATGGGATAGGACTTCTTCTCAGGGTGTTATGCATTAAGGTTAAGATAAGGGGATAAGTTAGGGTTACAGGGAGGTTTATGTTTTAAGGTGAGCAATAGGATCAGGGTCAGGTGCTATGTTCAGGGTGAGGGTTATCTGTTAGGGGTAGTGTTTATACTTAGCGTACAGGCCCTGTCTGCACTGGGCGGGGGGCTGGGGTTAGGGGGATGGGATTGTCCCCGGGAACCCACTCTATCATACGCTAGGTATGGGCTCCTGGTTTCATGCAAGAGAGAGCTGCAGAGCCCCCTTTTACTCATGGCATGAGAGGATTTTAGGCTTTCTAAACTCTAAGAAAGCAAGAAGTCCGAGAATTAGATTTAGGGGTAGGATTATGATAATGTTTAGGGTTAGGGTTTGTGTTAAGGTGGGGTCTTAGGGTTAGGGGTTAGGGTTAGAGGTTAGTGTTAGGTTTAACAGTTACAGTTAGGTTTATTGTTAAGTTTCAGGGATAGGGTTAAGGTTTGGGTTTAGCGTTTGGCACAGGGTTAGGCTTCAGTGTTAGCTTTATGGTTAAAGATTAGGATTAGGGTTAGTGTGAGGGTTAATGGTAAGGGTCAAGATTAAGGGTTAGGGTTGGGGTTAGGGTTAATTTTACGGTTAGGGCTTAGGGTTAAGGGATAGGATTAGGGTTAAGTGTTGGGCTTATTGTTAGGGTTAAAGTTTAGTGTTAGGGTTAATGTTTAGTGTTATGGTCCAGTTTAAGTGTTAGGGTGAGGGTTAACAGTTAGGATTAGGCTTAGGGGTTAGGGATATAGTGAAGGTTCAGTGTTAGGGTTAGGTTTAGGGTTCAGGGTTAGGGTTAGCTTTAGGGGTTATGGTTAGGGTTAGGTGTTAGGTTAGTGTCAGGGTTAGGTCTAGTCGTGAGGGTAAGGTTTAGGGTTAGCTTTAAGAGCTAGGGTTAGGTTTAATGGTTAGGATTAGGATTAGGGTTAAGGGTTAGGGTAATGCTTAGGGGTTAGGGTGAAGGGTGAAGGGTTAGGGCTTTTGTTAGGCATAGCGTTGGGGTTAGAAGTAAGGGTTCCTGTCAGTGTTAGGGTTGTAGGCAGCGTTACGGTTAGGCTTAGCGGTTGAGAATTAGGGTTAGGGATTAGGTGTTACAGTGATGACTAGGAGATAGGGTTAGAATTATGGGATAGGGGATGTTCTCAGGGAATGGGTTATGCATTAACGTTACGATAAGAGGTTAAAGTTAGGCTCACGGTGAGGTTTACGTGTTAAGGGGAGAAATAGGAACAGGGTTAGGTGCCATGTTCAGGGTTAGGGTTATCTGTTAAAGGTATCATTTATGCTTAGCGCACGGGCCCTGTCGGCGTTAAGCTGGGGGGAGGTTAGGGGGCTGGGATTGTCACCGGGAACCCACTGTATCGGACTCTGGGTATGGGCCCGTGGGTTTCATGCAGGACACAGTGGTAGAGCCTCCTTTCACACATGGCATGGGAGGATTGCAGGCTTTCTAAACTCTAAGAAAGCAAGAAGTCTGAGAATTAGATTTAGGGTTAGGATTACTGTACGGTTTAGGGATGAAGATTAGTGATAGGGTGAGACTTAGGGTTAGGGGTTAGGGTTAGGGTTAGGGTTGTTGGTAGGGTGAAGGTTAGGGTTGGCATTTTAGAATTAGGGATGAGGTGTTACGGTTATGGCTACGGGTTAGGATTAGAATTATGGGATAGGACTTCTTCTCAGGGTGTTATGCATTAAGGTTAAGATAGGGGATAAGTTAGGGTTGCGGGGAGGTTTATGTTTTAAGGTGAGCAATAGGATCAGGGTCAGGTGCTATGTTCATGGTGAGGGTTATCTGTTAGGGGTAGTGTTTATACTTAGCGTACAGGCCCTGTCTGCACTGGGCGGGGGCCTGGGGTTAGGGGGATGAAATTTTCCCCGGGAACCCACTCTATCATACGCTAGGTATGGGCTCCTGGTTTCATGCAAGAGAGAGCTGCAGAGCCCCCTTTTACTCATGGCATGGGAGGATTTTAGGCTTTCTAAACTCTAAGAAAGCAAGAAGTCCGAGAATTAGATTTAGGGGTAGGATTATGATAATGTTTAGGGTTACCGTTAGGGTTAGGGTTAAGGGTTAGGCTTAGGGTTAGGATTCAGGTTTAGAGTTAAGGTTTAGGGTTAGGGTCAGGGTTAAGGGTTAGGGTGAGGGTTAACAGGTACGGTTAGGGTTAGGGTGTTAGGGATAGGGTTAGGGTTAAGGGTTAGGTTTATGGTTCATGTTTAAGGTTAGCATTAGGGATTAGGGTTAGTGTTAACTGTAGGTCCTGTTGGGGTTGGATCTCTAGGCATTATGGCAAAGGTTAGGGTTAGGGTTAAGAGTCAGGGTTATGTTTAATGGTTAGGATTGGGATTAGGGTTAAGTGTTAGGGTAAGGCTTAGGAGTTAGGGTGAAGGGTGAAGTGTTAGGGCTTTTGTTAGGCATAGCGTTGGGGTTAGAAGTAAGGGTTACTGTCAGTGTTAAGGTTGTAGGTAGGGTTACGGTTGGGGTTAGCAGTTTAGAATTACGGTTAGGGGTCAGGTGCTACAGTTATCACTAGGAGATAGGGTTAGAATTATGGGATAGGGAATGTTCTGGGGGAATAGGTTATGCATTAACATTAGAATAAGAGGTTAAAGTTAGGCTCACGGTCAGGTGTACGTGTTAAGGGGAGAAATAGGAACAGGATTAGGTGTTATGTTCAGGGTTAGGGTTATCTGTTAAAGGTATTGTTTATGCCTAGCGCACGGGCCCTGTCTGCGTTAGCCAGGGGGAGTTTAGGGGGCTGGCATTGTCACCAGGAACCCACTGTATCAGACTCTGGGTATGGGCCCGTGGGTTTCATGCCGTACACATTGGTAGAGCTTCCTTTCACACATGGCATGGGAGGATTGCAGGCATTCTAAACTCTAAGAAAGCAAGAAGTCTCAGAATTAAATTTAGAGTTAGGATTATCGTTAGGGTTCAGGATGAAGTGTAGTGTTACGGTGAGGGCTTAGGGTTACGGATTAGGGTTAGGGTTTAAGGTTACTCTTAGGTTTAACGGTTACAGTTCGTTTAGGGTTGAGGTTTGCGGATAGGGTTAAGATGAGGGATTAGTGTTTGGTACAGGGTTAGGGTTAAATGTTAGGTTTAGGGTTCAAGATTAGGATTAGGGTTAGGATTAAAGGTTAGCATGAGAGTTAACGGTTAAGGTTAAGGGTTAGGGTTAGGGTTTAGGTTTAGGGTTAAGGGTTAGGGTTAGTTTTAGGGTTAGAGTTATGTGTTAGGGTTTGTGTTAGAGGTTAGGGTTAGGTTTACTGTTCATGGTTGGGGTTACGTTTAGGGGTTAGCATTAGGGTTAGGGATTAGGTTAAGGGTAAGTGTTTAGAGTTAGTGTTGGGCTTTAGGCTCGGGGATTAAGTTCAGGGTAAAGGTTTAGGGTTGGTGGTAGGGCTTAGATTTAGCGGTCAGTTTAAGGGCACAGGACCTGGTTAATCTACGGTGAGAGGGGTGTGGTCGGAGTCATCACGAAAGCACAACATCATTCCCTGGGCCCTGGGACAAGACCTACATGCAGGACTCAGGCGGAGCCTCATCTCACACATGGCATGTCTGTATTGTAGGCTTGCTTCACTCGGGAATGGAAGTAGTGTGAGAATTAGGGTTAGGGTTGGGGTTAGGGGTTTCGAGTTAGGGGTTAGTTTCGAGTCAGGGTCAGGTGCTAGGGATTAGTGGTTAGGGTTAGAGTTAGTGTTAGGGGTTAGGTGTTAAGTGTGGGTTTGGGGGCCAGGGTTAGGTTTAGGGTTGGGGTTAGTGTTAGCTGTAGGTGTCAGGGTTAAGGGATAGGGTTAGGGTTAAGGGTTAGGCTTAGGGTTAGGGTTCAGGGTTAGGGTTAAGGTTTAGGGTTAGAGTCAGGGTTAAGGGTTAGGGTGAGGCTTAACAGTTAGGGTTAGGGTTAGGGGGTTGGGATAGGGTTAGGGTTAAGGGTTAGGTTTATGGTTCAGGTTTAAAGTTAGCATTAGGTGTTAGGGTTAGTGTTAACTGTAGGTCAGTGTTGGGGTTAGATCTCTAGGCATTAGGGTAAAGGTTATGGTTAGCGTTAAGAGTTAGGGTTATGTTTAATGGTTAGGATTGGGATTAGCGTTAAGGGTTAGGGTTAAAGTTTAGGGGTTATGACTAAGGATCAATGCTTAGAGTTATTTTTAGGCGTAGGGTTAGGGTAAGGGTTTAGGGTTAGTGTTAGAGTTGTTGGTAGGGTTAAGGTTAGGGTTGGCGTTTCAGAATTAGGGATTAGGTGTTATGGTTATGGCTAGGAGTTAGGGTTAGAATTACGGTATAGGGCTTGTTCTCAGGGTGTCATCCATTATTGTTAAGATAAGGGGTTAAAGTTAGGGTTACAGTGAGGTTTACGTGTTAAGGTGAGCGGTAGGATCAGGGATAGTTGTTATGTTCTGAGTTAGGGTTATGGGTGAGGGATAGGGTTTATGCTTAGGTCACAGGCCCTGTATCCACTAGAAGGCGAAATTAGGGGTCTGTGATGGTCGCTGGGAACCCACTCTATCGTACGCAGTGTATGGGCCTCTGGGTTTCATGCAGGACACTGTGGTAGAGCCGGCTTTCATGCATGGCTTAATAGGATTGTAGGCTTTCAAAACAACGAGAAAGCAAGAAGTCTGAGAATTATATTTAGGGTTAGGATTACGGTACGGTTTAGGGATGAAGACTAGTGATAGGGTGAGGGCTTAAGGTTAGGGGTTTGGGTTAGGGTTAGGGTTTTTGGTAGGGTGAAAGCTAGGGTTGGCATTTTAGAAATAGGGATGAGGTGTTACGGTTATGACCAGGTGATAGGATTAGAATTATGGGATAGGGCTTCTTCTCAGGGTGTTATGCATTAAGGTTAAGATAAGGGGATAAGTTAGGGTTACGGGGAGATTTATGTTTTCAGGTGAGCAATAGGATCAGGGTTAGGTGTTATGTTCAGGGTGAGGGCTATCAGTTCGGGGTATTGATTATACTTAGGGCACGGGCCCTGTATGCACTTGGCGGTGGGCGGGGATTATAGCGATGGGATTGTCCCCGGGAACCCACTCTATCATACGCTGGGTATGGGCTCCTGGGTTTCATGCAGGACACAGTGGCAGAGCCCCCTTTTACTCATGGCATGGGAGGATTGTAGGCTTTCTTAACTCTGAGAAAGCAAGAACTCTGAGAATTAGATTTAGGGGTAGGATTATGGTAATGTTTAGGGATCAAGATTCGTGTTAGGGTGGCGTCTTAGGGTTAGGGGTTAGGGTTAAAGGTTAATGTTAGTTTTAACAGTTACAGTTAGGTTTACGGTTCAGTTTGAGGGTTAGGGTTTATGTTTGGGTCTAGTGTTTGACACAGGGTTAGGCTTCAGTGTTAGCTTTATGGTTAAAGATTAGGATTAGAGTCACGGTTAAGGTTTAGTGTGATGGTTAATGGTAAGGGTCAATATTATGGGTTAGGGTGGGGTTAGGGTTAGGAATAAGGCTTCATGTAACCTTTAGGGTTAGAGTTAATTGTTGTGGTTACGGGTAGAGCTTAGGGTTAGGTTTAGGATTCATGGTTAGGGTTATGTTTAGCGGTTAGTGTTAGGGTTAGTGGTCAGGTTTAAGGTAAGGTTTTAGAGTTAGTGTTCGGCGTTACAGTCTGAGCTTATGTTTACGGTTAGGGGTTAGTGTTAGTGTTAGGGCTGAGATTTATCTGTTAGTATAAGGGCACAGGACTTGTTTAATCTATGGTGAGAAGGGTGTGGACAGGTCGCTGTGACATCACACCATCGTACTCTTTGTATTTGGCCCAGACCTACATGTGGGACACAGGCAGAGCCTCATCTCAGGAATGGCATGGCTGTATTGTAGGTTTGCTTAAGGCTGAGAATGGAAGAGGTGTGAGAATTAGGGTTAAGTTTAGGGTTACGGGTTTGGGGTTAGGGGTTTAGGGTTAGAGGGAGGGTTAGGGGTTAGGGATTAGTAGTTATGGTTACTGTTAGCATTAAAGGTTAGGTCTTAGGATTGGGATAGGAGCTAGGGTTAGGTTTAGGGTTGGGTTCAGTGTTAGGTTTAGGGTTAGGGGTTAGGGTTAGGCTTAGGGTTAAGGGATAGGATTCGGGTTAAGTGTTGGGCTTAGGGTTAGGGTTTAGTGTTAGGGTTATCGTTAAAGATTAGGGTTAGGGTCAGGGTTAAATGTTTGGGTGCGGGTAATGGTTAGGGTCAGGGTTAAGGGTTACGGATAGGGTTAGTGTTAAGGGTTACGGGTAGGTTTAGGGTTCAGGGTTAGAGTTAGCATTAGGGCTTAAGGTTAGCATTAGGTTGTAGGTTAGATTTAGGGTTAGATCTAGGCATTAGGGTAAGGGCTAGGGTTAGGATTAAGAGATAGGGTTAGGTTTAATGCTTAGGATTAGGGTTAGGGTTTGGCGTTAAAGTAAGTGTTAGGGGTTAGGTTTAAGGATCAAAGGTTAGGGTTATTTTTAGCCGTAGTGTTAGGTTTAGGGTTAAGGGATAAGGTTAGCGTTAAGGGTTTCCCTTACTGTTAGGGTTAAGGGTTAGGCTTAGAGTTAAAGGTTAATGTTAGGGTCAGTGTTAAGGGTTAGGGTGAGGGTTAATGGTTAGGGTAAAGCTTAAGCCTTAGGGTTAAGGGTTAGCAATTAGGGTTTATGATTAGTGTTAGGGTTAGGATTTAGGAGTTAGTGTTTTATGAAGAGGTATGGTTAGAGTTAGGTTTGGGGTTAGTATTAGGGTTAGGTTTAGGGGTTAGTTTTAGGGTAAAAGGATAGGATTAGGGTTAAGGGTTGGGCTCAGGTTTAGGGTTAAAGTTTAGTGTTAGGGTTAATGTTTAGTGTAATGGTCCAGTTTAAGTGTTAGGGTGAGGGTTAACGGTTAGGATTAGGCTTAGAGGTTGGGGATATAGTGAGGGTTCAGAGTTAGGGTTAGGTTTAGGATTCAGGGTTAGGGTTAGCTTTAGGGGTTATGGTTAGGGTTAGATGTTAGGTTAGTGTCAGGGTTAGGTCTAGTCGTGAGGGTAAGGTTTAGGGTTAGCTTTAAGAGCCACGGTTAGGTTTAATGGTTAGGATTAGGATTAGGGTTAAGGGTTAGGGTAAGGCTTACGGGTTAGTCTGAAGGGTGAAGGGTTATGGCTTTTGTTAGGCATAGCGTTGGGGTTAGAAATAAGGGTTACTGTCAGTGTTATGGTTGTAGTTAGGGTTACGGTTAGGGTTAGCAGTTTAGAATTAGGGTTAGGGATCAGGTTTTACAGTTATGACTAGGAGATAGGGTTAGAATTATGGGATAGGGGTTGTTCTCAGCGAATGGGTTATGCATGAACGTTACGATAAGAGGTTAAAGTTAGGCTCACGGTGAGGTTTACGTGTTAAGGGGAGAAATAGGAACAGGGTTAGGTGTTATGTTCAGGGTTAGGGTTACCTGTTAAAGGTATTGTTTATGCTTAGCGCATGGGCCCTGTCTGCATTAGGCGGTGTGGAAGGTTAGGGGGCTGGGATTGTCACCAGGAACCCACTGTATCGTACTCTGGATATGGGCCCGTGGGTTTCATACAGGACACAGTGGTAGAGCCTCCTTTCACGCATGGCATGGGAGGATTGCAGGCTTTCTAAACTCTAAGAAATCAAGACGTCTGAGAATTAGATTTAGGGTTAGGATTATGGTTAGGGTTAAGGTTGAAGTTTAGTGTTAGGGTGAGGGCTTAGGGTTAGGGATTAGGGTTAGGATTAAAGGTTATTCTTAGGTTTAACGGTTACAGTTCGGTTTATGGTTGAGGTTTACTGTTAGGGTTAAGATGAGGGGTTAGTGTTTGGTACAGGGTTAGGGTTAAGTGTTAGGTTTAGGGTTGAAGATTAGGATTAGTGTTAGGATTAAAGGTTAGCGTGAGAGTTAACGGTTAGGGTTAAGGTTAAGAGTTACGGTAGGGTTTAGGTTTAGGGTTAAGGGTTAGGGTAAGTTTTAGGGTTAGAGTTATGTGTTAGGGTTTGTGTTAGAGGTTAGGGTTAGGTTTACTGTTCACGGTTAGGGTTACGTTTAGGGGTTAGCATTAGGGTTAGGGATTAGGTTTAGGGTAAGGGTTTAGTGTTAGTGTTGGGCTTTAGGCTCGGGGCTTAGGTTCAGGGTCAGTCGTTAGGGTTGGTGGTAGAGCTCAGATTTAGCGGTCAGTTTAAGGGCACAGGACTTGGTTAATCTAAGGTGAGAGGGGTGCGGTCAGAGTCACCATGAAAGCACAACATCATTCCCTGGGCCTTGGGACAAAACTTACATGCAGAACTCAGGTGGAGCCTCATCTCACACATGGCATGTCTGTATTGTAGGCTTGCTTCACTCTGGGAATGGAAGTAGTGTGAGAATTAGGGTTAGGTTTGCGGTTAGGGGTTTCGAGTTAGGGGTTAAGTTTCGAGTCAGGGTTAGGTGCTAGTGGTTAGGGGTAGAGTTAGTGTTACGGGTTCGGTGTTAATTCTGGGTTAGGGGGCCAGGGTTAGGTTTAGGGTTGGGGTTAGTGTTATGGTTAGCGGTTAAGGTTAATGGATAGGGTTAGGGTTAAGGGTTAGGCTTAGGGTTAGGGTTCAGGGTTAGGGTTCAGGTTTAGGGTTAGGGTCAGGGTTAAGGGTTAGGGTGAGGGTTAATCGTTAGGGGGTTAGGGTTAAGGATTAGGTTTATTGTTCAGGTTTAAGGTTCTAATTAGGGGTTTGTGTTACTTGTAACTGTAGGTCAGTGTTGGGGTTAGAACTCTAGGCATTAATGTAAAGGTTAGAGTTAGGGTTCAGAGTTAGGGTTATGTTTAATTGTTAGGATTGGGATTAGGGTTAAGGGTTAGGGTTAAGGTTAGGGGTTATGACTAAGGATCAACGGTTAGGGTTATTTTTAGGCATAGGGTTAGGGTAAGGGGTTGGGGTTAGTGTTAGTGTTGTTGGTAAGGTTAAGGTTAGGGTTGGCGTTTCAGAATTAGAGATTAGGTGTTATGGTTATGGCTAGGAGTTAGGGTTAGAATTACAGTACAGGGCTTGTTCTCAGGGTGTCATGCATTAACGTTACGATATGGGGTTAAAGTTAGGGTTACGGTGAGGTTTACGTGTTAAGGTGAGCAGTAGTATCAGGGTTAGGTGTTATGTTCTGGGTTAGGGTTATGGGTGAGGGCTAGTGTTTATGCTTAGGGCATGGGCCCTGTATGCCCTAGGAATCGAAGTTAGGGGTCTGTTGTGGTCGCTGGGAACCCACTCTATCGTACGCTGTGTATGGGCCTCTGGGTTTCTTGCAGGACACTGTGGCAGAGCCGGCTTTCATGCATGGCTTAGTAGGATTGTAGGCTTTCAAAACTCTGAGAAAGCAAGAAGTCTGAGAATTAGATTTAGGGTTAGGATTACGGTACGGTTTAGTGATGAAGATTAGTGATAGGGTGAGGGCTTAGGGTTAGAGGTTAGGGTTAGGGTTAGGGTTGTTGGTAGGGTGAAGGTAGGGTTGGCATTTTAGAATTAGGGATGAGGTGTTATGGTTATGGCTGGGGATTAGGATTGGAATTATGGGATGGAGCTTCTTCTCAGGGTGTTATACATTAAGGTTAAGATAAGGGGATAAGTTAGGGTTACGGGGAGGTTTATGTTTTAAGGTGAGCAATAGGATCAGGGTCAGGTGTTATATTCAGGGTGAGGGTTATCTGTTAGGGGTAGTGTTTATACTTAGCGTACGGGCCCTGTCTGCACTGGGCGGGGGGCGGGGGTTAGGGGGATGGGATTGTGCCCGGGAACGCACTGTATCGTACGCTGGGTATGGGCTGCTGGGTTTCATGCAGGACACAGTGGCAGAGCCCCCTTTTACTCATGGCATGGGAGGATTGTAAGCTTTCTAAACTCTGAGATAGCAAGAAGTCTGAGAATTAGATTTAGGGGTAAGATTATGGTAATGTTTAGCGAGGAAGATTAGTGTTAGGGTGGGCTCTTAGGGTTAGGGGTTAGGGTTAAAGGTTCGTGTTATTTTTAACAGTTACAGTTACGTTTTCGGTTAAGTTTCAGGGTTAGGGTTAGGGTTAAGGTTTGGTTTTATCGTTTGTCACAGGGTTAGGCTTCAGTGTTAGCTTTATGGTTAAAGATTAGGATTAGGGTTAGGGTTAAGGGTTAGTGTGAGGGTTAATGGTAAGGGTCAAGATTAAGTGTTAGGGTTGGGCTTAGGGTTAGGAATAAGGCTTCGTGTAACGTTTAGGTTTAGAGTTAAGTGTTATGGTTATGGCTAGAGGTTAGGGTTAGGTTTAGGGTTCATGGTTAGGGTTACATTTAGGGGTTCGGGTTATGGGTTAAGTTTAGGGTGAGTGTTTAGTGTTACTGTTGGGCGTTAGGATAAGGGCCGAGGTTTAGGGTTAGGATTTAGGTTTAGTATTAGGGCTTAGATTTAGTGGTTAGTTTAAGGGCACATGCTCTGTTTAATCTATGGTGGGAAGGGTGCAGACTGGGTCGCCTCAACACCACACCATCGTACCTTGGGCCCAGACCTACATGCAGGACTCAGGCAGAGCCTCTTCTCACTCGTGGCATGGCTCTATTGTAGGCTTGGTCAACTCTGAGAACGAAGGAAGTGTGAGAATTAGGGTTATGGTTAGGGTTATGTGTTTGGGGTTAGAGGTTTAGGTTTGAGTGAAGTTTAGTGGTTAGGAATTAGAAGTTAGGATTAGTGTGTCAGGGGTTAGGTGTTAGGTTTTTGTAAGGGGCTAGCGTTAGATTTAGGTTTAGGGTTAATGTTCAGGTGGGTTAGGGGTCAGCGTTAGGGTTAGGCTTACAAGATAGGATTAAGGTAAAGGGTGAAGGCTTAAGATTAGCAGTAAGGGTTAAGGTTAGGGTTAAGGGTTAGGGTTTCGTTCCAAGTTAAGGGTGAGAGTGAGGGTTAACAGTTGCGATTAGGGTAATGGTTTAGGGATAGTAATAGGTTTAAGGGATAGGGTTAGGGTTAGGTTTAGGGTTCGGGGTTAGGGTTAGCATTAGCGGTTAGGGTTAGGGTTAGGGGTTAGGGTTACAGTTAGGGTTAGGTCTAGGCATTATGGTAATGGTTCGTGTTAGGGTTAAGAATTAGGGTTAGGTTTAATTGTTAGGATTATGATCAGGGTAATGGTTAGGGTTAGGGTTAGCGGTTAGAGTTAGGGTTAGTGTTAGGGTTGTTTGTAGGGTGAAGGTAATGTTTAGCAGTTTAGAATTAAGGTTAGGGATTAGGTGTTATGGTTATGCTAGGAGTTAGGCTTAGAATTAAGGGATAGGGTTTGTTCTTAGGGTAAGTGTTATGCAATAACATTAGGATAGGGGTTAAAGTTAGGGTTACAGTGAGGTTTACGTGTTAAGGTGAACAATAACATCAGGGTTAGGTGTTATGTTCAGGGTTAGGGTTATGGGTGAGGTGCAGGGTTTTTGCTTAGGGCATGGGCCCTGTCAGCACTAGCAGGGGGAGTTAGGGGGCTGTGATTGTCCCCGGGAACCCACTCTATCGTACGCAGTGTATGGGCTCCTGGGTTTCATGCAGGACACTGTGGCAGAGCCAGCTTTCACGCATGGCTTTGGAGAATTGTAGGCTTTTAAAACTCTGAGATAGCAAGAAGTCTGAGAATTAGATTTAGGGTTAGGATTATGGTTAGGGTTAGGGATGAAGATTAGTCAGGGAGAGGGCTTAGGGTTAGGGCTTAAGCTTCGAGTGAGGATTAGGGGTTAGGGAGTAGGTTTTGGGTTTAGTGATAGGGTTAGGGCTTAGGGGTTAGGGTTGGGTTAGGGGCTAGGGTTAGATTTAGAGTGGGGTTAGGGTTAGCGTTAGGGGTTAGGGTTAGGGTTAAGGGATAGGATAAGGGTTAAGCGTTAAGGCTTAGGGTTAGCGTTAAGTGTTAGGTTTAGTTTTAAGGGTTAGGGTTACAGTTCGAGTTAAGGGTTAGTGTGGGGTTAACGGTTAGGGCTAGGGTTATGGGTTAAGGATAGAGTTAGGTTTAAGTCTTAGGATTAGGGTTCAGTGTTAGGGTTAGCATTAGGGATTAGCGTTAGGGTTAGGGGTTACGTTTACTCTTAGGGTTAGGTCTAGGCATTAGGGTACGTGTTAGTGTTAGGCTTAAGAGTTAGGGTTAGGTTTAATTGTTAGGATTAGGATCAGGGTTAAGGGTTAGGGTTAAGTGTCAAGTGTTACGGTTATTTTTAGGTGTACGGTTAGGGTTAGCAGTTAGGGTTAGGGTTAGTTTGTAGAGATAAGGTAATGTTTAGCAGTTTTGAATTAGCCTTAGGGATTAGGTGTTACAATTGTGGCTAGGAGTTAGGGTTAGAATTAAGGGATAGGGGTTGTTCTTAGGGTAAGTCTTATGCATTAACGTTAGGATAACGGGTTCAAGTTAGAGTTATGGTGAGGTTGATGTGTTAAGGTGAGCAATAGTATCAGGGTGAGCTGTGATGTTCAGGGTTAGGGTTATGGGTGAGGGGTAGTGTTTATGCTTATATCACGAGCCCTCTCTGCTCTAGGAGGGGGCTTAGAGGGCTAGGATAGATGCCGGAAGCCACTCTATCATACGCTGGGTATGGGCCCCTTGGTTTCATGCCGGACACAGTGGCCGAGCCTCCTTCTACACATGGCATGGGAGGATTGTAGGCTTTGTAAACTCTGAGAAAGCAAGAAGTCTGAGAATTAAATTTAGGGCTAGGATTAGGGTTAGGGTTAGCAATATAGGTTACTGTTATGGTGAGGGCTTAGGGTTAGGGGTTTCGGTTAGGGTCAGGGTTAAAGGTTAGTGTTAGGTTTAACAGTTACAGTTAGGTTTAGGGTTAAGCTTTAAGGTTTAAGCTTAGGGTTAAGATTAGGGGTTAGGTTTTGGTACAGGGTAAGGGTTAAGTGCTAGGTTTAGGCTTAAAGATTAGGATTAGGGTTAGGGTTAAGGTTTAGTGTGAGGGTTAACGGTTAGGGTTAAGGTTAAGTGTTAGGTTTATGGGTTAGGGTTAGGGTTAAGTGTTCATGTTAGGTTTAGGGTTAGAGTTAAGTGTTATGGTTAGGGTTAGGGGTTTGGGTTAGGTTTAGGGTTCATGGTTAAGGTTACATTTAGGGGTTAGGTTTAGGGTAAGCATTTAGTGTTAGTGTTGGGCATTAGGGTGAGGGCTTAGGTTTAGGGTTAGGGGTTAGGGTCAGTGTTTGGGCTTTGATTTAGCGGTTAGTTTAAGGGTACAGGACCTGTGTAATCTATGGTGAGTAGGGTGCAGAATGTTTACATGCGACACCACACCATCGGATCCTGGGCCTTTGGCCCAGACCTACTTGCAGGACTCATGCGGAAACTCTACTCACGCATTGCATGGTTGTATTTTAGCCTTGGTTAACTCTGAGAATGGAAGTAGTGTGAGAAATAGGGTTATGGTTAGGGTTAAGGGTTTGGTGTTAGGGGTTAGGGTTCAAGTGAGGTTTAGTGGTTAGGGACTAGGATTTAGGGTTAGTGTTAGGGTTAGGGGTTAGTTTTGCGTTAGGGGCTAGGGTTAGATTTATGGTTGGGGTTAGTGTTAGGGTTAGGATTAGGCATCAGGGTTAGTATTAGGGTTAAAGGATAGGATTGGAGTTAAGTGTTAAGGCTTAGGGTTTGTGTTAAGTGTTAGGGTTGGGGTTTAGGCTTAGGGTTACGGTTTGAGTTAAGCTCTAGGGTGAGGGTTAAAGATTAGGCTTAGGATTATTGGTTAGGGATAGAGTTATGTTTAAGGGTTAGGGATAGGGTTAGGTTTAGGGTTCAGTGTTAGGGTTAGCATTAGGGGTTAGGGTTAGGGTTAGGGGTTAGGCGTAGTGATGTATTAAGGGCTATGGTTAGAATTAGGATTGGGGTTAGTGTTAGGTTTAGGGTTAGGGGTTAGGTTTAGGGTTAAGGGATAGGATTATGGTTAAGGGTTGAGCGTAGGTTTAGGGTTAAGATTTAGTGTTAGGGTCCGGTTTAAGGGTTAGGGTGAGGGTTAACGGTTAGGGTTAGGGTTGGGGTTAGGGGTTAGGGATATAGTTAGTATTAAGTGTTAGGGTTAGGTTTAGGGTTCAGGGTTAGGGTTAGCTTTAGGGGTTATGATTGGGGTTAGGTGTTAGGTTAGTGTCAGGGTTAGGTCTAGGCGTCAGGGTAAGGTTTAGGGTTAGGGTTAAGAGCTAAGGTTGGGTTTAGTGGTTAGGATTAGGATTAGGGTTAGGAGTTAGGGTAAAGGGTCAAGGGTTAGCATTATTTTTAGCCATAGCTTTGGCGTTAGGAGTAAGGATTAGGTTCAGTGTTAGGGTAACAGTAGGTTACCGTAACAGTAACTACGTAGGGTAACAGTTAGTGTTAGTGGTTTAGAATTAGGGTTATGGATTAGTTGTCACAGTTATGACTAGGAGGTAGGGTTAGAATTATGGGATAGGGGTTAATCTCAGGGTAAGTGTTATGCATTAACGTTAGGATAAGAGGTTAAAGTTCAGGTTACGGTGAGGTTTACATTCTAAGGTGAGCAATAGAATCAGGGTTAAATGTTATTTTCAGGGTTAGAGTTTTGGGTGAGGTGTAGAGTTTATGCTTAGGGCACGGGCCTTGTCTGCATTAGGCGGGGGGGGGGGGTTAGGGGCCTGGGATTGTCACCAGGAACCCACTCTATCGTACTCTGGGCATGGGCCCCAGCGGTTCATTCAGGACACAGTGGAAGAGCCTCCTTTCACGCATGGCATGGGAGGATTGTAGGCTTTCTAAACTCTAAGAAAGCAAGAAGACTGAGAATTAGATTTAGGGTTAGGGTTAGGGTTCGGGTTAAGGATCAAGGTTAGTGTTAGGGTGAAGGCTTAGAGTTAGGGGTTATGGGTAGCGTTACAGGTTACTCTTAGTTTTAACCGTTACAGTTAGGTTCAGGGTTAAGGTTTATGGTTAGGTTTAAGGTTAGGGTTTAGGGTTTGGTACAGGATTAGGGTTAAATATTAGGTTTAGGGTTAAAGATTACGATTAAGGTTAGGTTTAAAGGTTAGTGTGAGGGTTAACAGTCAGGGTTAAAGTTAAGAGTTAGGGTTAGGGTTAGTGTTAGGATTAAGGGTTCATGTTAGGTTTAGGGTTAGAGTTAAGTGCTATGGTTAGCGCTCGAGGTTAGGGTTAGGTTTAGGGTTCACAGTTAGGGTTACGTTTAGAGGTTAGCATTAGGGTTAGGGATTAGCTTTAGGGTAAGAGTTTAGAGTTAGTGTTGGGCTTTAGGCTCAGGGCTTAGGTTTAGGGTCAGAGGTTAGGGTTGATGTTAGGGCTTAGATTTAGTGGTTAGTTTAAGGGCACAGGACCTGTTTATTCTACAGTGAGAGGGGTTAGGGTTAGGGTTAGGGTTGTCGTAGGGGTTAAGGTTAGATTTAACCTTGGGGTTAGTGTTAGGGTTAGGATTAGGGGGTTAGTGTTAGGGTTAGGGGTTAAAAACACCTACAGCCAGCCCTAACCCGATTTCTGACACTTCTTCCATTCTCAGAGTTAACCAAGCCTACAATACGGCCATGTCATGCGTGAGAAGAGGCTCCACCTGAGTCCTGTATGTAGGTCTTGGCCCAAGGCCCAGCGTACGGTGGTGTTGTGTCGCAGCAACCCTGTGCACCACTCTCACCATAGATTAAACAGGTCCTGTGCCCTTAAACTAACCGCTAAATCTCAGCCCTAACACTAATCCTAACCCCTAACCCTAAAAGTTATCCTTAACCCTAACTGTTAACACTCAAACTAACCCTTAACTCTAACCCTTGTCATGATCTTTAACCCTAACCCTAACACTTAACCCTAACCCTGTACCAAACCATAACCCCTAAGCTTAACCCTAACCCTAAACCTAAACCCTAAGTCTAACTGTAACTGTTAAACCTAACAGTAACTTTTAACCCTAAAACTAACCGTATCCCCTTACCCGAAGCCCTCACCCTAAGATTAAACTTCATCCCTAACCATAACGATAATCCTAACCTTAAATCTAATTCTCAGACTTCTTACTTTCTTAGAGATTTGAAAGCTTACAATCCTCCTTTACCATGCGTGAAATCAGGCTCTGCCAGAGTGTCCTACAAGAAACCCATGGGCCCATACCCTGCATACGATAGAGTGGGTTTCTGGTGACAATCGCATCTCCCTCAGTCCCACTCCTAGGGAAGACAGGGCCCATACCCTAAGCAAAACCCTACCCCTCACTCATAATTCTAACCCTGATCCTATTGCTCACCTTAACACATAAACCTCACCGTAAACCTAACTTTAACCACTTATCCTAACATTAATGCATAACACTTATGCTAAGAACAACCCCTATCACTTAATTCTAACCCTAACTCCTAGCCATAACAGTAACCCCTAATCCCTAACCCTAATTCTAACCACTAAACATTACCTTAACCCTACAAACAACCCTAATACTAACCCTAACCTTAAACGCTAACCCTAACCTTATCCCTAAACATAACCTTAAAAGTTTACCCTAAACCCTAACCCTATCCCCTAACCCTAAGCCTAACCCTTAATTCTGATCCTAATCCTAACAATTAAACCTAACCCTAACCCTTAACCCTAACACTAACACTTACCTTAATGCCGAGACCTAATCTTAGCAGTAAAGCTACCTCTAACCCTAACCCTAGACCTTAAACCTAACACTATCCCTAACTTATAACCCTAACCCTAACTGTTAACCCTCACCCTAACCCTTAACTCGGACCGTAACCCTAACCCTTAACCCTAACCCTATCCCTTAATGCTAACCCTAAGCCTTAACCCTTAACCCTAATCCTATCCCTTAACCCTAAACCCTAACCCCTAACCCTAACCCTAACCCCAACGCTAAATCTATCCCTAGTCCCTAACCCAACCCTAACCGTTAACCCCTAATGCTAACATTAACCCTAACCCCTAATCCCTAACACCTAACCCTCACGCGAACACTAACCCCTAACCCCAAACACCTAACCCTAATCATAACCATAATTCTCACACTTCCTCCATTCTCAGAGTTAGCCAAGCCTACAATAAAACCATGCCATGCGTGAGAAGAGGCTCTACCTGAGACCTGCATGTAGGTCTGGGCCCAAGGCCTCGGGTACGATGGTGTGGTGTGGCGATGACCCATTCTGCACACTTCTCACCATAGATTACACAGGTCCTGTGCCCTTAAAATAACCTCTAAATCTAAGCCCTAACGCTAACTCTAACACTAACCCTTAACCCTAAACTTAAGCCATGACCCTAACGCCCAACACTAACATTAAACCCTTACCCTAATCCTTACCCATAACCCTAATGCCTAAACGTAACCCTAACGATGAACCCTAAACCTAACCCTAACCCCAAACCCTAACCATAACACTTAACTCTAACCCTAAACCTAACACGAACACTTAAACCTAAACTTAACCACTAACCCTAACACTTAACCTTAACCCTAACCGTTAACTCTCACACTAACCCTTAAACCTAACCCTAATCGTAATCTTTAACCCTAAATCTAACAGTTAACCCTTACCCTGTACCAAAACCTAACCCCTAACCTTAACCTTAACCCTAACACTTGACCCTAAAGCTAACTGTAACCATTAAACCTAACACTAACATTTAACCCTGACCTTAACTCTGACCCCTAACCCTAAGCCCTCACCCTAATGCTAAACTTTATCCTTAACACTAACCATAATCCTATCCCTAAATCTAATTCTCAGACTTCTTGCTTTCTCAGAGTTTAGAAAGCCTACAATCCTCCCATGCCATGCGTGAAAAGAGGCTCTGCCACTGTGTCCTGCATGAAACCCAGGGACCCATACCCAGTGTACGATAGAGAAAGTTCTCGGCCACAATCCTAGACCCCTAATCCTCCCGCCTAGTGCAGACAGGGCCCGTGCCCTAAGCATAAAAAGTACGCCTAACATATAACCCTAACCTTGAACGTAACACCTAACCCTGATCCTACTGTTCACCTTATCATGTAGACCACACTGTAACCCTAACTTTAACCGCATCTCCTAAAGTTAATGCATAACACTTACACTGAGAACAACGCCTATCCCATAATTCTAACCCTAAATCTTAGCCATAACCATACAACCTAATCCCTAACCCTAATTCTAAACTGCTAACCCTAACCTTAACACTACCAACAACCCTAACACTAACCCTAACCCTAACCCTCACCCCTAATCCTACCCTATGCCTAAAAGTAACCCTAACTCCTAACCCTTATCCCTAACCAAAAGCCCTGTCCCTAACCATAAGACTTAAGTCTCACCCTTATACCCTAACCCTAATACGAATCCTTAAGCCTAACCCCCAATCCCAACAATTAACCTTAACCCTAACTGTTAACGCTCACCCTAACCCTTAAATCAGACCAAAACCCTAACACTTAACCCTAACCCTAATCCCTAATGCTAACCCTAAGCCTTAACCCTTTACCCTAATCCTATCCCTTAAGCCTAACCCTAACCCTAATTCCTAACCCTAACCATAATCCCTAACCCTAACCCTAACACTAACCCTAACTCTGAATCTAACCCTAGCCCCTAAACCAACACTAACCCCTAACCCCTAACCCTAACACTAACACTAACTCCTAATTTCTAACCCCTGAACCACACTCGAACCCTAACCCCTAACCCCAAACAGTTAACCATAACCATAACCCTAATTCTCACATTTCCTCCATTTTCAGAGTTCACCAAGCCTACAATAGAGCCATGCCATGAGTGAGAAGAGGCTCCGCCTGAGTCCTGCATGTAGGTCTGGGCCCAAGGCCCAGGTACGATGGTGTGGTGTCAAGGGGACCAATTCTGCACCCTTCTCACCATAGATTAAACAGGTCCTGTGCCCTTAAACTAACCGCTAAATCTAAGCCCTAACACTAAACCTAAATGCTAACCCTAAACCTAAGCCCTTATCCTAATGCCCAACACTAACACCAAACACTCACCCTAAACCTAACCCGTAACCCTAACCCCTAAACGTAACCCTAACCATGCACCCTATATCTAACCCTAACCCCTAACCCTAACCATAACACTTAACTCTAACCCTAAACTAACATAAACCCTTAACACTAAACCTAATCCCTAACCCTCATGCTTAACCCTAACCGTTAATCCTCACACTTACCTTTAAACCTAACCCTAATTGTAATCTTTAACTCTAAACTTAACACTTAAACCTTAACCTGTACCAAAACCTATCCCCTAAACTGAACCCTAACACTAAACCTTAACGCTAAACCTAACTGTAACTGTTAAACCTAACACTAACCTTTAACTCTGACCCTAAACCTAACCCCTAACCCTAAGGCATCACCTTAACACTAAACTTCATCCCTAATTCTAACCATAATCCTAACCCTAAATCTAATTCTCAGACTTTTTCTTTCTCAGAGTTTAGAAAGCCTATAATCCTCCCATGCCATGTGTGAAAGGAGGCCCTGCCACTGTGTCCAGCATGAAACCCAGGGGCCAATACCCAGCATACGATAGAGTGATTTCCCGGCGAATATGCTAGCCCCCTAACCTCTCCGCCTAGTGCAGACAAGGCACGTGCCCTAAGCATAAACACAACCCCTAACCAATAACCCTAACCATAACTGTTAACTCTCACCCTAACATTTAACCCTGACACTAACCCTAACCTGTAAACCTATCCCTAAACCTTTACCCAAAGCCTAAGCCTTAACTCTAACACTATCATTTAACCCTAGCCCTAACCCCTAAATGTTACACTAACCATGAACCCTAAGCCTAACCGTAACCCCTAACACTAACCATAACACTTAACTGTAACCCTAAACCTAACAAGACCCCTTAACCCTAACACTAACCCCTAACCCTAGCCCTTAAACTTAACCCTAAACTTTTACCCTCACACTAACCTTTAACACTAACCATAATGCTAATCTTTAACCCTAAACCTAACACTTAACTCTTACCCTGTACGAAACCCTAACCCCTGACCTTAACCCTGACAATAAACCTTAACCCTAAACCTAACTTTAACCGTTAAAACTAACACTAACCTTAACCCTAACTCTAACCCTAACCCTTAACCCTAAGCCCTCACCCTAACACTAATCATCATCCCTAATCCTGACCATAATCCTAACCCTAAATCTTAATCTCAGACGTCTTCCTCTCTCAGAGTTTAAAAAGCCCTCACCCTAAAATTTAACCCTAAACCTAACTGTAACTGTTTAAACTAACACTAATCTTTAACCATAACCCTAACCCTTAACCTGAACCCTAAGCCAAACTCTTAACCCTAATCCTATCCCTTAACCCTAACTCTAATCCCTAACTCGAATGCTAACACTAACCCCAACCCTAAACCTAACCCTAGCCCCTAACCCAACCCTCACCCCAACCCCTAACCCTAACACTAACCCTAACCCCTAATGCCTAACCCCTAACCCTCATTTGAACACTCTCTCCCAAACCCAAATCCCTAACCCTAACCATAACCCTAATTCTCACACTTCCATTCTAAGAGTTAACCAAGCCTATAATACAACCATGCCATGCATGAGAACAGGCTCCCCCTGATTCCTGCATGTAGGTCTGAGCCCAAGGCCCAGGGTACAATGCTGTGGTGTCTCAGCGACCCATTCCACACCCTTCTCACCATAGATTAAACAGGTCCTCTGACCTTAAACTAATCGCTAAATCTAAGTCCTAACACTAACACTAATCCCTACCCTAAACAGAAACCCTGACCCAAACTCCCTTCACTAACACTATACCCTTACACCAAACCTAACCCCTAAACCTAACCCCTAAACATAACCCTAACCATGAACCCTAAACCTGAACCTAAACCCTAACACTTAAGTGTAACCCTAAACCTAACACGAACCCCTAATCCTAACCCTAAACCCTAACCCTAACCCTTCACCTTAACCCTAACCGTTAACCCTCAGCTAACCCTTAAACCTAACACTAATCCTAATCTGTACCCCTAAACCGAACACTTAACCCTAACCCTGTACCAAACCCTAATCCCTAACACTAAGCCCTCTCCCTAACACTAAACTTCATCCCTAACCCTAACCGTAATCCTAACCCTAAATCTAATTCTCAGACTTCTTGCTTTCTCAGAGTTTAGAAAGCCTACAATCCTCCCATGCCATGCATGAAAGGAGGCTCTGCCACTGTGCCCTGCATGAAACCCAGAGGCCCATACCCAGCATACGATAGAGTGGGTTCCTGGTGACAATCCCAGCCTCCGAACCCCCCCCCCCCACCTAGTGAAGACAGGGCCTGTGCCCTAAGCATAAACACTGCCCCTAACCCATAACCATAACCCTGAACATAAAACCTAACCCTGATCCTATTGCTCACCTTAACATGTAAAGCTCACCGTAACACTAACTTTAACCGCTTACCCTAACTTTAAGCATAAAACTGACCCTGAGACCAACCCCTATGCCATAATTCTAACCCTAACTCCTTACCATAACCATTACACCTAATCCCTAACCCTAATTCTAAACTGCTAAACCTAACCTTAAGCCTACAAAAAACCTTAACGGTAACACTAACCCTAACACCTAATCCTAACCCTGTGCCTGAAAATAAACCTAACCCTTAACCTTTAACCCTAATGCTAACCCATAACCCTAACCATAACACTTTACTCTAACCCTAAATCTAACACGAACGCTTAACACTAGCCCTAAACCCTAACCCTAACCCTTAAACACAAACCTAACCGTTAACACTCACACTAACCGTCAACCCTAATCCGAATTCTAATCTTTAACCCTAAACCTAACACTTAACCCTAACCCTGTACCAAACCCTAACCCCTAACCATAACCCTCACCCTAAAACGTAACCCTAAACCTAACTGTAACCGTTAAACCTAACTCTAACATTTAACCTTTACTCTACCCATAATCCGTAGCCCTAATCCCTCACCCTAGCACTAACCTCATTCCTAACCCTAACTATAATCCTAACCCTAAATCTAATTATCAGACTTCTTGCTTTCTCAGCGTTAGAAAGCCTACAATCCTCCCATGCCATGAATAAAAGGAGGCTCTACCACTGTGTCCTGCCGGAAACCCCAGTGCCCATACTCAGCATACACTAGAGTGGGTTCCCGATGACAATCGCAACCCCAAACCCCTCCCCCCCTGCCTAGTGCAGACAGGGCCCGAGTCGTAAGCATAAACCCTACCCCTCACCCCTAACCATAACCCTGAACATAACACCTGACCCTGATCCCATTGCTCACCTTAAAATGTAAATCTCACCATAACCCTAAATTTAACCCCTTATCATAACGTTAATGCATAACACTTACCCTGAGAACAACTCCTATCTCTGAATTCTAACCCTAACTCCAAGCCATAACCATAACACCTAATCCCTAATGCGAATTCTAAACCGCTAACCCTAACCTTAAACCTACCATCAAACCAAACATTACCCTAGCCCCTAACTTTAAAACTATGCCTAAAAATAACCCTAACACTTCACCCTTAATCCTAACCCCTAACTCTAACCCTAACCCTACCCCTAAGACCCTAACCATAACCCTAACTGTTAACCCTCACCCTAACACGTAACCCTGACCTTAACTCTAAACCTTAACACTAACCCTTAACCCTAACCCTAAGCCAAACCCTTAACCATAATCCTATCCTTTAACCCTAAACGCTAACCCTAATATTAACCCAACCCTAAACCTAACCCTAGCACCCTAACCCAAACCCAACAACTAACCCCTATCCCTAACACTAACCCTAACTCCTAATCCCTAGGACCTAACCCTGACTCGAACCATAATCCCAAACTCCAAACCCCTAACCCAAACCCTAACCCTGATTCTCACACTACTTCCATTCTCAGAGTGAAGCAAGCCTACAATACAGCTATACTATGCGTGAGATGAGGCTCCACCTGAGTCCTGCATGTAGGTCCTTTCCCAAGGATCAGGGAACGATTTTGTGCTTTCGTGGAGACTCCGACAGCACCCTTCTCACCGTAGATAAAACAGGCCCTGTGCCCTTAAACTAACAGCTAAATCTCAGCCCTAACACTAACACTAACCCCTAACCGTAAACATAAGCTCCGACCGTAACGCTGAACACGAACTCTAAAACCTTACCCTAAACCTAAGCCCTAACCCTAACACTAACCCCTAAACATAACACTAACCATGAACCCTAAACCTAACCCTAACCATAACACTTAACGCTAACCCTAAAGCCTACACGAAGACTTAATCCTAACACTAACAAAAACCCTAGCCCTTAGTCTTGATCCTTACCATTAACCCTCACACTAACCCTTAACCCTAACCCTAATCCTAATCTTTAACCCTAAAGCTAAAACTTAAGCCTAACACAGTACCAAATGCTAAACCTTAACCTTAACCCTAACCCTAAAACATAACCATAAACCTGACTGTAACTGTTAAACCTAACACTAACCTTTAACCCTAACCACTGACCTTAAGAACGCACCCTAACACTAACCTTCATCCCTAAACATTACCATAAACCTACCCCTAAATCTAATTCTCAGACTTCTTGCTTTCTCAGAGTTTAGAAAGCCTACAATTCTCCCATGTCATGAGTAAAAGGAGGCTCTGCCACTGTGTCCTGCAAGAAACCCGGGGGCCCATAACTACTGCATGATAGAGCGGGTTCCCAGTGGCAATCCTAGTTCCTAACCCCCCCCTCCTGGTGAAGACAGGGCCCGTGCACTAAGCAAAAAAACTATCCCTAACAGATAACCCTAATTCCAAACATAAAACCTAACCCTGATCCTGTTGCTCACCTTAAAACATAAACCTAACCATAACCCTAATTTATCCCCTTATCTTAACGTTAATGCATAGCACCCAAAGAAGAAGCCCTATCCCATAATTCTAAACCTAACCCCAAGCCATAACCATAACACCTCATCCATATTCTAAAGTGCCAACCCTAAACTTCAACCTACCATCAACCCTAACCCTAACCCTAACCCCTAACCCTAAGCCCTCACCCTAACACTAATCTTCATCCCTAAACCGTGCCGTAATCCTAACCCTAAATCTAATTCTCAGACTTCTTGCTTTCTCAGAGTTTTGAAAGCCTACAATCCTACTAAGCCATGCATGAAAGCCCGCTCTGCCACAGTGTCCTGCAGGAAACCAGAGGCCCATACACTGCATACGATAGAGTAGGTTACCAGCGACCATCACAGGCCCCTATCTTTGCCTCCTAGTGCATACAGGGCCCGTGCCCTAAGCATAAACCCTACCCCTCACCCATAAGCCTAACCCAGAACATAACACCTAACCCTGATCATACTGCTCACCTTAAGAGGTAAAGCTCACCATAACCCTAACTTTAACACCTTATATTAACGTTAATGCATGACACCCTGAGAACAAGCACTATACTGTAATTCTAACGCTAACACCTAGCCATAACCATAACACCTAATCCCTAATTCTGAAACGCCAACCCTAACCTTAACCCTACCAACAACACTAACACTAACCCTAAGCCCTTACCCTAAACCTACGCATAAAAATAACCCTAACCGTTGATCCTTAGTCATAACCCCTAACCTTAACCCTAACCCTTAACCCTAATCCCAAGCCTAACCATTAAACATAACCCTAACACTTAACCCTAAACCTAACCTTTACCTTAATGCCTAGAGATCTAACCCTAACACTGACTTACAGTTAACACTAAACCTAACCCCCCAATGTTAACCTTAAACCTGAACCATAAACCTAACCCTTAACCCTAATCCTATCCCTAACCCCCTAACCCTAACCCTAACTGTTAACCCTCACCCTAACCCTTAACCCTGACCGTAACCCTAAACCTGAACCCTAACCCTAAGCCTAACCCTTAACCCTAACCCTATCCCTTAACCCTAACGCCTAACCCTAACGCTAACTCCAAACCTAAACCTTACCCTGGCCCCCTAAACCAGACTTAACACCTAACCCGTAACACTAACTCTAACCCTAACCACTAATCCCTAGCACCTAACCCTGACTCCAAACCTAACCCCTAACTCAAAACCCCTAACCCCAACCCTAACCCTAATTCTCACACTACTTCCATTCCCGAGTGAAGCAAGCCTACAATACAGCCATGCCATGTGTGAGATGAGGCTCCGCCTGAGTCCTGCATGTAGGTCTTGTCCCAGGGCCCAGGGAATGATGTTGTGCTTTCGTGATGACTCCGACCGCACCCCTCTCACCGTAGATTAACCAGGTCCTGTGCCCTTAAACTGACTGATAAATCTAAGCCCTACCACCAAACCTAACCCCTGACCCTGAACCTAAGCCCCGAGCCTAAAGCCCAACACTAACTCTAAACCCTTACCCTAAAACTAATCCTTAACCCTAATGCTAACCCCTAAACGTAACCCTAACCGTGGACAGTAAACCTAACCCTAACCTCTAACACAAACCCTAACACATAACTCGAACCCTAAAACTAACCCTAACCCTTAACCCTAAACCTAAACCCTAACCCTAACTCTTAACCTTAACCTAACCGTTAACTCTCACGCTAACCTTTAATCCTAACCCTAATCCTAATCTTCAACCCGAAACCTAACACTTAACCCTAACCCTGTACCTAACCCTAACCCTATACCAAACCCTAACCCCTCATCTTAACCCTAACCGTAAACCTCAACCCTAAACCGAACTGTAACCGTTAAACCTAAGAGTAACCTTTAACCCGAACCCTAATCCCTAACCCTAAGCCCTCACCCTAACACTAAACTTCATCCTTAACCCTAACCATAATCCTAACCCTAAATCTAATTCTCAGACTTCTTGCTTTCTTAGAGTTTAGAAAGCCTGCAATCCTCCCATGCCATGCGTGAAAGGAGGCTCTACCACTGTGTCCTGCATCAAACCCACGGGCACATACCCAGAGTACGATACAGTGGGATCCTGGTGACAATCCCAGCCCCCTAACCTCCCCCCACCCCCGCTTAAGGCAGACAGGGCCCGTGCGCTAAGCATAAACAATACCTGTAACAGATATCCCTCACCCTGAACATAACACCTAACCCTGTTCCTATTTCTCCCCTTAACACGGAAACCTCACCATGAGCCTAACTTTAACCTCTTATCCTAACGTTAGTGCATAACCCATTCCCTGAGAACAACCCCTATCCCATAACTCTAACCCTATCTCCTAGTCATCACTGTAACACCAAATCCCTAACCCTAATTCTAAACCGCTAACTCTAACCGTAACCCTGCCTACAACCCTAACACTGACAGTAAACGTTACTTCTAACCCCAATGCTATGCCTAACAACAACCCTTAACCCTTCACCCTAACCCCTAAGCCTTACCCTAACCCTTAACCTTAATCCTAATCCTATCCATTCAACCTAACCCTAGCTCTTAAAGCTAACCCTAAACCTTACCCTCACGACTAGACCTAACCCTGACACTAACCTAAAACCTAACCCTAACCATAACCCCTACAGCTAACCTTAACCCTGAAACCTAAACCTAACCCTAACACTGAACCCTCACTATATCCCCAACCTCTAAGCATAATCGTAACCGTTAACCCTCACCCTAACACTTAAACTGGACCATAACACTAAACATTAACCCTAACACTAAACTTTAACCCTAAACCTGAGCCCAACCCTTAACCCTAATCCTATCCTTTTACCCTAAACCTAACCCCGAAACCTAACCCTAACACTAACCCCAATCCTAATTCTAACCATACCCCTTCATAAAACACTAACTCCAAACCCTAACACTTACCAAAAACCCTAATCGCTAATCCCTAACACTAACACTTAACCTTTACCGTAACCGTTAACCCTCACCCTAACCCTTAACGCTGACCCTAACCTTAACCTTTAATCTAAGCCTCACCCTTAACCCTAACAGTAAGGAAAACCCTTACGCCAACCTTATCCCTTATCCCTAACCCTAACACTACAGCTAAAAATAACACTAACCATTGATCCTTAAACCTAACCCCTAACACTTACTTTAACCCCAAACCCTAACCCTAATCCTAAGCATTAAACCTAACCCTATCTCTTAACCCTTACTCTAACGCCTAGATCTAACCCTAAATCTAACCTACCACCTAATCCTAACCTTAAGCCCTAATGCTAACTCTAACCCTGAACCCTAAACCTACCCGTAAACCCTTAACACTAACCCTATCCATAAACCTTAACCCTGACCCTAACCATTACCCGCACCCAAACATTTAACCCTGACCCTAACCCTAATCCTTAACGATAAACTTAACACTAAACCCCAACCCTAAGTCCAACACTTAACCCTAATCCTAACCCTTGACCCTAAGCCTAACCCTAACCCCTAACCCGAAACCTAAGCCTAACCCCAACCTGAACCCTTAATCTTGACCCTTACCCTTAACCCTCACACTAACCCTACTCCTAATCTTTAACCATGAAGCTAACACTGAAGCCTACCCCTGTGCCAAACGCTAAACCCAAACCTTAACCCTAACCCTGAGACTTAACCGTAAACCTAACTGTAACTGTTAAACCTAACACTAACCTTTAACCCCAACCCCTAACCCAAGACCCCACCCTGACACTAATCTTCATCCCTAAACATTACCAGAATCCTACCCCTAAATCTAATTCTCAGAGTTCTTGCTTTCTCAGAGTTTAGAAAGCCTACAATCTTCCCATGCCATGAGTAAAAGGGGGCTCTGCCACTGTGTCCTGCATGAAACCCAGGAGCCCATACCCAGCGTATGATAGAGTGGGTTCCCGGGGACAATCCCATCCCCCTAACCCCCGCCCCCCGCCCAGTGCAGACAGGGCCCGTACGCTAAGTATAAACACTACCCCTAACAGATAACCCTCACCCTGACATAACACCTAACCCTGATGCTATTGCTCACCTTAAAACATAAACCTCCCCGTAACCCTAACTTAGCCCCTTAACTTAACGTGAATGCATAACACCTTGAGAAGAAGCCCTATCCCGAAATTCTAATCCTAAACCATAGTCATAACCGTAACACCTCATCCCTAATTCTAAAACGTCAACCCTAACCTTCACCCTACCAGCAAACCTAAACCTAACCCTAACCCCTAACCCTAAGCCCTCACCCTAACCACTAATCTTCATCCCTAAACCGTGCCGTAATCCTAACCCGAAATCTAATTCTCAGACTTCTTGCTTTCTCAGAGTTTTGAAAGCCTACAATCCTACTAAGCCATGCATGAAAGCCGGCTCTGCCACAGTGTCCTGCATGAAACCCAGAGGCCCATACACTGCGTACGATAGAGTGGGTTCCCAGCGACCATCACAGACCCCTAACTTCGCCTCCTAGTGCATACAGGGCCCGTGCCCTAAGGATAAACCCTACCCCTCACCCATAAGCCTAACCCAGAACATAACACCTAACCCTGATCCTACTGCTCACCTTAACAGGTAAAGCTCACCGTAACCCTAACTTTAACCCCTTATCTTAACGTTAATGCTTGACACCTGAGAACAAGACCTATACCGTAAATCTAACCCTAACTCCTAGCCATAACCATAACACCTAATCCCTAATTCTGAAACGCCAACCCTAACCTTAACCCTACCAACAACACTAACACTAACCCTAACCCCTTACGCTAACCCTACGCCTAAAAATAACCCTAACCGTTGATCCTTAGTCATAACCCCTAACCTTAACCCTAACCCTTAACCCTAATCCCAATCCTAACCATTAAACATAACCGTAACTCTTAACCCTAACCCTGACCTTTACCCTAATGCCTAGAGATCTAACCCCCACGCTGACCTACAGTTAAGACTAACCCTAAGCCCCTAACGCTAACCTTAAACCTGAACCATACACCTGACCCTTAACCCTAAACCTATCCCTAACCCCCTAACCCTAACCCTAACTGTTAAACCTCACCCTAACCCTTAACCCTGACCCTAACCCTAAACCTGAACCCTAACCCTAAAGCTAACCCTTAACCCTAACCCTATCCCTTAACCCTAACGCCTAACCCTAACGCTAACTCCAAACCTAAACCTTACCCTGGCCCCCTAAACCAGACTTAACACCTAACCCGTAACACTAACTCTAACCCTAACCACTAATCCCTAGCACCTAACCCTGACTCCAAACCTAACCCCTAACTCGAAACCCCTAACCCCAACCCTAACCCTAATTCTCACACTACTTCCATTCCCGAGTGAAGCAAGCCTACAATACAGCCATGCCATGTGTGAGATGAGGCTCCGCCTGAGTCCTGCATGTAGGTCTTGTCCCAGGGCCCAGGGAATGATGTTGTGCTTTCGTGATGACTCCGACCGCACCCCTCTCACCGTAGATTAACCAGGTCCTGTGCCCTTAAACTGACTGATAAATCTAAGCCCTACCACCAAACCTAACCCCTGACCCTGAACCTAAGCCCCGAGCCTAAAGCCCAACACTAACTCTACACCCTTACCCTATACCTAAACCTTAACCCTAATGCTAACCCCTAAACGTAACCCTAACCGTGGACAGTAAACCTAACCCTAACCTCTAACACAAACCCTAACACATAACTCGAACCCTAAAACTAACCCTAACCCTTAACCCTAAACCTAAACCCTAACCCTAACTCTTAACCTTAACCCTAACCGTTAACTCTCACGCTAACCTTTAATCCTAACCCTAATCCTAATCTTCAACCCGAAACCTAACACTTAACCCTAACCCTGTACCTAACCCTAACCCTATACCAAACCCTAACCCCTCATCTTAACCCTAACCGTAAACCTCAACCCTAAACCGAACTGTAACCGTTAAACCTAAGAGTAACCTTTAACCCGAACCCTAATCCCTAACCCTAAGCCCTCACCCTAACACTAAACTTCATCCTTAACCCTAACCATAATCCTAACCCTAAATCTAATTCTCAGACTTCTTGCTTTCTTAGAGTTTAGAAAGCCTGCAATCCTCCCATGCCATGCGTGAAAGGAGGCTCTACAACTGTGTCCTGCATGAAATCCATGGGCCCATACCCAGAGTCCGATACAGTGGGATCCTGGTGACAATCCCAGTCCCCTAACCTCCCTCCACCCCCGCCTAAGGCAGACAGGGCCCGTGCGCTAAGCATAAACAATACCTGTAACAGATATCCCTCACCCTGAACATAACACCTAACCCTGTTCCTATTTCTCCCCTTAACATGGAAACGTCACCGTGAGCCTAACTTTAACCTCTTATCCTAACGTTAGTGCATAACCCATTCCCTGAGAACAACCCCTATCCCATAATTCTAACCCTGTCTCCTAGTCATCACTGTAACACCTAATCCCTAACCCTAATTCTCAACCACTAACTCTAACCGTAACCCTGCCTACAACCCTAACACTGACAGTAAGAGTTACTTCTAACCCCAACGCTATGCCTAACAAAAACCCTTAACCCTTCACCCTAACCCCTAAGCCTTACCCTAACCCTTAACCCTAATCCTAATCCTATCCATTCAACCTAACCCTAGCTCTTAAAGCTAACCCTAAACCTTACCCTCACGACTAGACCTAACCCTGACACTAACCTAACACCTAACCCTAACCATAACCCCTACAGCTAACCCTAACCCTGAACCCTAAACCTAACTCTAACACTGAACCCTCACTATATCCCCAACCTGTAAGCCTAATCCTAACTGTTAACCCTCACCCTAACACTTAAACTGGACCATAACACTAAACATTAACCCTAACACTAAACTTTAACCCTAAACCTGAGCCCAACCCTTAACCCTAATCCTATCCTTTTACCCTAAACCTAACCCCGAAACCTAACCCTAACACTAACCCCAATCCTAATTCTAACCATACCCCTTCATAAAACACTAACTCCTAACCCTAACACTTACCAAAAACCTTAATCGCTAATCCCTAACACTAACGCTTAACCTTTACCGTAACCGTTAACCCTCACCCTAACCCTTAACACTGACCCTAACCCTAACCTTTAATCTAAGCATGACCCTTAACCCTAATAGTAAGGAAAACCTTCACGCCAACCTTATCCCTTATCCCTAACCCTAACACTACAGCTAAAAATAACACTAACCATTGATCCTTAAACCTAACCCCTAACACTTGCTTTAACCCCAAACCCTAACCCTAATCCTAAGCATTAAACCTAACCCTATCTCTTAACCCTTACTCTAACGCCTAGATCTAACCCTAAATCTAACCTACCACCTAATCCTAACCTTAAGCCCTAATGCTAACTCTAACCCTGAACCCTAAACCTACCCGTAAACCCTTAACACTAACCCTATCCATAAACCTTAAATCTGACCCTAACCATTACCCGCACACAAACATTTAACCCTGACCCTAACCCTAATCCTTAACGATAAACTTAACACTAAACCCCAACCCTAAGCCCAACACTTAACCCTAATCCTAACCCTTGACCCTAAGCCTAACCCTAACCCCTAACCCGAAACCTAAGCCTAACCCCAACCTGAACCCTTAATCTTGACCCTTACCCTTAACCCTCACACTAACCCTACTCCTAATCTTTAACCATGAAGCTAACACTGAAGCCTACCCCTGTGCCAAACGCTAAACCCAAACCTTAACCCTATCCCTGAGACTTAACCGTAAACCTAACTGTAACTGTTAAACCTAACGCTAACCTTTAACCCCAACCCCTAACCCAAGACCCCACCCTGACACTAATCTTCATCCCTAAACATTACCAGAATCCTACCCCTAAATCTAATTCTCAGAGTTCTTGCTTTCTCAGAGTTTAGAAAGCCTACAATCCTCCCATGCCATGAGTAAAAGGGGGCTCTACCACTGTGTCCTGCATGAAACCCAGGAGCCCATACCCAGCGTACGATAGAGTGGGTTCCCGGGGACAATCCCATCCCCCTAACCCCCGCCCCCCGCCCAGTGCAGACAGGGCCTGTACGCTAAGTATAAACACTACCCCTAACAGATAACTCTCACCCTGAACATAACACCTAACCCTGACCCTATTAATCACCTTAAAACATAAACCTCCCCGTAACCCTAACTTAGCCCCTTAACTTAATGTGAATGCATAAAACCTTGAGAAGAAGCCCTATCCCGTAATTCTAATCCTAAACCATAGTCATAACCGTAACACCTCATCCCTAATTCTAAAACGTCAACCCTAACCTTCACCCTACCAGCAAACCTAAACCTAACCCTAACCCCTAACCCTAAGCCCTCACCCTAACCACTAATCTTCATCCCTAAACCGTGCCGTAATCCTAACTCGAAATCTAATTCTCAGACTTCTTGCTTTCTCAGAGTTTTGAAAGCCTACAATCCTACTAAGCCATGCATGAAAGCCGGCTCTGCCACAGTGTCCTGCATGAAACCCAGAGGCCCATACACTGCGTACGATAGAGTGGGTTCCCAGCGACCATCACAGACCCCTAACTTCGCCTCCTAGTGCATACAGGGCCCGTGCCCTAAGGATAAACCCTACCCCTCACCCATAACCCTAACCCAGAACATAACACCTAACCCTGATCCTACTGCTCACCTTAACACGTAAACCACACCGTAACCTTAACTTTAACCCCTTATCCTAACGTTAATGCATCACACCCTGAGAACAAGCCCTATAGTGTAATTCTAACCCTAACTCCTAGCTATAACCATAACACCTAATCCCTAATTCTGAAACGCCAACCGTAACCTTAACCCTACCAACAACACTAACACTAACCCTAACCCCTTACCCTAACCCTACGCCTAAAAATAACCCTAACCTTTGATCCTTAGTCATTACCCATAACCTTAACCCTAACCCTCAACCCTAATCCCAATCCTTAACCATTAAACTTAACCCTAACTCTTAACCTTAACCCTAACCTTTACCCTAATGCCTAGAGATCTAACCCCAACACTGACCTACAGTTACACTAACCCTACCCTCTAATGCTAACCTTAAACCTGAACTATACACCTGACCCTTAACCCTAACCCTATCCCTAACCCCCTTACCCTAACTCTAACTGTTAACCCTCACCCTAACCCTCAACCCTGACCCTAACCTTAAACCTTAATCCTAACCATGCATTTGATGAGCCTCTGCCTTTGTCCTGCGTGACAGTTGAAGCCCAACACCCAGGGTAAGATGAAGTGGGGTCGCAGCCTTGCTCCACACCCACAGTGCCCCGTACATTAGACGGGGCCCGTGCCCTAACACACACCGTTAAACGTAAGCCCTAACCCTATCACTAAACCAAACCCTTAGTAAGCCCTGAATCTAACTCCTAATAGTAACCCTAATCCCTGACCCTTACTCTTGCCTCTCACTGTAAACCTAAACCCAACCACTAAACATAATCCTATTCTCTAACCCTAACAGTAATCCTAATCTTAATTCTAACCTAAAACCCTAACCCCTAAACCTAATCCTAGTCCCTAACACCTAACCTTAACCTAAACCGAATTCCAATTCTCAGAGTTCTTCAATTCAAAAACTTAAAAAAAAGCCTACAATCCACCAATGCCGTGTCTGAGATGAGGGTCCGCCCCTATGTCCTGCATGACAGGCAGGCGCCAATGCCCAGGGTACTATGGAGTGGAGTCCTGCGGTCTGTAGGCTTGCTAAACTCCAGTTTGGAAGAATTGCTATAGTCATATATAAGGACGCTTACATTTACTTATAGAAAGCAACTATTGGTGTGTGATTTGTAGGCTTGCCTTACTCTAGTTTGGATGAAGAAGCTGAATCATATGTAGGAATATTATCTTTGAGTTAGAGGAAGCATCTATGGGGGGTGCTTTTTTGGCTTGTTAAACTCTGGTTTGGAAGAAGTTTGAGAGTCTTATATAGGAACGATATCATTCATTCAGAGAAAGCAATTATAGGGAGTTGTTTTGTAGGCTTGCTAAGCTCTAGTTTGGAGGAAGGCGAGAGTCATATATAGGAACGTTTACGTTCACATAAAGCGTCTACGGGGGGACGGATTCTAGGCTTCCTAAACTCTAGCTTGGAAAAAGAGGACAGTTATGTATAGGAACTCTCGGCGGGGGATTTGTAGCATTGCTAAAATCTTAGATTGGAAAAGTTGCGAGAGTCATACATAGGAATGTTAACATTCACTCAATGAAAGCAACTATAAGGGGTGCTTTCCAGGCTGGCTACACTCTAATTTGGAAAAAGTGCGACAGTCATATATAGGAAGGCTTATATTCACTCAGACAAAGCAATTATGTGTAGGTGTATAGTAGGCATGCTAACTCTAGTTTGGAAAATTTCGAGAGCCATGTATAGGAAAGCTTACAGTAACTTAGAGAAAGCAACGAACAGGGGTGGAGTGTAGGCTTGCTAAACTCTAGTTTGGAGGAAGTGCCATAGTCATATATAGGAACGCTTAAATTCATTCAGAGAAAACAGCTGTCGGGGATTGGTTTGTAGACTTAACTCTAGTTTGGAAGAAGTGTGAGAGACATATATAGGAATGTTTACATTGACTCAAAGAAAGCAACTATGGAGGAGTGTTATTTTGGCATGCCAGATGCTAGTTAAGAAGAGGTACAAGACTCATATATAGGAACGCTTACATTCACACAGCGAGAGCAACTACGGAGTAGTGTCAGGTAGACATGTTAAAGTCTAGCTTGGGAGAAGTTCCAGAGTCCTATATAGGAAAGGTAACAGCCACTTTGAAAAAGCAAGTCTTGGCGGGTGGTTTGTAGGCCTGCAAAACCCTGTTTTGGTTGAAGTGTGAGAATCATATATGAGAACGCTTACATTCACTCAGAGAAAGCAACGATGGGGTTGTTTGTAGGCTTACTAAACTGCAGTTTGGAAGAAGCACGAGAATCACATATAGGAGCACATACATTTTGACGCACTGAAAGTAACTATGGGGTGGTGTTTTATAGGCATGCTAAACTCTAGTTTGGACGAAGTTTGAGAATCACATATAAGAAAGCTTAGAGTCACTTAGAGAAAGCAAATCTCTGGGTGTGGAATGTAGGCCTGCTAAACTCTATTTTGGTTTAAGAGTGAGAGTCATATATGGGAAGGCTTACATTCCCTCAGAGAAAGCAACGATGGCGTGGTGGTTTGTAGGCATACTAAACTCTAGTTTGGAAGAAGTAGGAGAATGATATATGGGAACGCTTACATTCACGTAGAGAAAGCAATTATGGGGTGGCGTTTTTGTAGCCATGCTAATCTCTAGTTTGGAAGAAGTTAAGGAGTAATATATAGGAAAGGGTATAGTCATAGAAACCAACTCTCGGGGGATGTTTTATACACCTGCAAAACTCCAGTTTGGAAGTGGGGGAGAGTCATATTGGGGACCGCGTGCATTCACTCAGAGAAATCAACGATGGGATTGTGATTTGTAGGCATAGTCATCTCTAGTTTGGAAGAAGTACGAGAATCGTATATAGGAACGCTTACCTTCACGCAGAGAAAGCAACTATGGGGTGATGTTTGTATGCCTACTAAAATATAGTTTGGAGGAAGTTCGAGAGCCATATCTGGGAAGCTTACAGTCACTTAGAGAAAGCAGCTCTCGGGGGTGTTTCGTAGGCCTGCTAAACTCTATTTTCAATGAAGTGTTAGAATAATATATGGGAACTCAGTGAAAGCAACGTTGTGGTTGTGGTTCCTAGGCATACTAACCTGTAATTTGGAAGAAGCAAGAGAATCACATGTAGAACCGCTTACATTCCGGCACCGAATGCAACTATGGGGTGGTGTTTTGTAGGCTTGCAAAACTCTAGTTTGGACGAAGTTTGAGAGTCATATATAGGAAAGTTTACAGTCACGTAGAGAAAGCAACTCTCTGGGTGTGGAATGTAGAGTTATTTTGGTTGAAATAGAGTTATTTTGGTTGAAGTGTGAGAGTCATATATGGGAACGCTTACATTCACTCAGAGAAAACAACGTTTGGGTGGTGGTTTGTAGGGCATACTAAACTGTAGTTTGGAAGAAGTACGAGAGTCCTATATAGGAACACTTACATTCACGCAGAGAAAGCACTTATGGCGTCAGGTTTTGTAGGCATGCTAAACTGCAGTTTGGAAGAAGTTGGAGAACCTTATACAGGAAAGATTACCGTCACCTAGGGAAAGCAACTCTCGGGAGATTGTTTGTACACATGCTAAACTCTAATTTGGATGAAGTGTGAGAGTCAAACATGGGACCGCTTACATTCCCTCAGAGAAACAACACTGGGGTGGTTTTTGTAGGCATACTAAATAGTTTGGAAGAAGTACGAGAATGATATTTGGGAACGCTTACATTCACACAGAGAAAGCAACTACGGGGTGGTGTTTTGTAAGCATGCTATAGTTTGGAAGAAGTTCTAAACCTGAACAGTCACTTAGAGAAAGCAACTCTTGGTGGGTGATTTTTAGGTCTGCTAAATTGTATTTTGAAAGAAGTACCAGAGTCATATATACTAATGCTTACATTCATGCAAAGAAAAAACCATGGGGTGATGTTTTGTGGGCATGTTAACCTGTAGTTTGGAAGAAGTTGGAGAGTCTTATTTAGGAAAGCTTACAGTCACCTAGAGAAAGCAACTCTCGGGAGAGCCTTTCTTGGCCTGATAAACTCTACTTTGCATCAATTGTGAGAGTCAAACATGGGAATGCTTTCATTCATTCAGAGAACGCAACGTTTGGGTGGTGGTTTGTAGGCATTCTAAACTGTATTTTGGAGGAAGTACGAGAGTCATGTATATGAACGCTTACATTCAGGCAGAGAAAGCAACTCTGGGGTCGTATTTTGTTGGCATGCTAAACTGTGGTTTGGAAGAAGTTCGAGAGTCTTATATAGGAAAGATTACAGTGACACAGAGAAAACAACTCTCGGAAGTTTATTGGTAGGCCTGCTAAACTCTAACTTGGATGAAATGTGAGAACGCTTGCATTCATTCACTCAGAGAAGGAAACATCGTGATGGTTTGAAGGCATAATAACTGTAGTTGGGAAGAAGTAGGAGAGACATATATAGGAACCGTTACATTCACGCAGAGAACGCAACTGTGGGGTGGCGATGTATGCATGTTAATCTGTAGTTTGGAGGAAGTGCGAGAGTCATATCTGGGGAAAATTACAGTCACTTAGAGAAAGGAACCATCTTGGGCTGGTTTGTAGATCTGCTAAATTCTATTTGGGAAACAGAGTGTGAGTCATATATGGGAACGCTTATGTTCACTCAGAGAAAGCAACCACGGTGTGGTGTTTTGTTGGCATGGTGTAGTTTGAAAGAAGTTGGAGATTCTTATATAGGAAAGTTTACAGTCACCTAGAGAAAGCAACTCACGGGGTGTTGTTTGTAGGCCTGCTAAACTCTAATTTAGATGAAGTGAGAGAGGCATATATATGAACGCTTATATTGATGCAGAGAAAGCAACTATGGGGTGGTGTTTTGTAGGCATGCTATAATATAATTTGGAAGAAGTTCGAAAACAGTCACTTAGAGAAAGCAACTCTCGGCGGTTGATTTTTCCGTGTGCTAAATTGCATTTTGAAAGAAGTACCAGAGTCATATATACAAACGCTTACATTCATGCAGAGAAAGCAACTGTGGGGTGGTGTTTTCTAGGCATGCTAAACTCTAGTTTGGACGAAGTTTGAGAATCACATATAAGAAAGCTTAGAGTCGCTAAAGCAAATCTCTGGGTGTGGAATGTAGGCGTGCCAAACTCTATTTTGGTTTCAGAGTGAGAGTCATATATGGGAAGGCTTACATTCACTCAGAGAAAGCAACGATGGTGTGGTGGTTTGTAGGCATACTGAACTCTAGTTTGGAAGAAGTAGGAGAATGATATATGGGAACGCTTACATTCATGCAGAGAAAGCAATTATGGGGTGGCTTTTTTGTAGCCATGCAAATCTCTATTTTGCAAGAAGTTAAGAGTAATATATAGGAAAGCGTACCGTCATTTATAGAAACCAACTTTCGGAGGATGGTTTGTAGGCCTGCAAAACTCTACTTTGGAAGAAGGGGGAGAGTCATATGGGGGACTGGGTACATTCACTCGGAGAAATCAACGATGGGGTTGTGGTTTGTAGGCATACTAAACTCTAGTTTGGAAGAAGTACGAGAATCATATATAGGAACGCTTACATTCATGCAGAGAAAGCAACTATGGAGTGATGTTTGTATGCCTACTAAACGATAGTTTGGAGGATGTTCGAGAGTCATATCTGGAAAGCTTACAGTCATTTAGAGAAAGCAACTCTCTGGGGATGTTCGTAGGTCTGCTAAACTCTATTTTCAATGAAGTGTTAGAATCATATACAGGAACGCTTACATTCACTCAGAGAAAGCAACGTTGGGGTGGCCGTTTTTGAGCATACTAAACTCTACTTTGGAAGAGGTACGAGAGACATAAATACGAACGCTTACATTAACACAGAGAAAGCAAATACGGGGTGCTGTAGTGCAGGCATGCTAAACTATAGATTGGAAGAAGTTCGAAAGCTGACAGTCACTTAGAGAAAGCAACTCTTGGCGGGTGATTTTTAGGTCGGCTAAATTGTATTTTGAAAGACGTACCAGAGTCATATACAAATGCTTACATTCATGCAGAGAAAGAAACTATGGGGTGATGTGTTGTGGGGATGCTAAATTGCAGTTTGGAAGGTGTTGGAGAGTGTTATATAGGATAGCTTACAGTCCCCTAGAGAAAGCAACACTCGGGACAGGTTTACAAGCCTCTAAACACTAATTAGCAGCAATTGTGAGAGTCAAACATGGGAACGCTTACATTCACTCAGAGAACGCAACGTTTGGGTGGTGGTTTGTAAGCATTCTAAACTGTATTTTGGAGGAAGTAGGAGAGTCATATATACGAATGCTTACATTCACGCAGAGAAAGCAACTCTGTGATCGTATTTTGTTGGCATGCTAAACTGTGGTTTGGAAGAAGTTCGAGAGCCTTATATAGGAAAGATTACAGTGACACAGAGAAAACAACTCTCTGTAGTTTGTTGGTAGGTCTGCTAAACTGTAATTTGGATGAAGTGTGAGAACGCTTGCATTCACTCAGAGAAAGAACTTTGTCGTGGTGGTTTGTAGGAATAACAACTGTAGTTCGAAGAAGTAGGAGAGTCATATATGAACGGTTACATTCACGCAGAGAAAGCAACTGTGGGGTGGCGTATGTAATCATCATAATCTGTAGTTTGGAGGAAGTTCGAGAGTCATATCTGGGGAAAATTAGAGTCATTTAGAGAAAGGAACCATCGGGGGCTGGTGTGTAGGTCTGCTAAATTCTATTTTGGAAAAAGAGTGAGAGTCATAGATGGGAACGCTTATGTTGACTCACAGAAATCAACGATGGGGCGCTGTATTGTAGGCATGCTAAACTGTAGTTTGGAAGAAGTTCGAGAGTCTTATATAGGAAAGTTTACAGTCACCTAGAGAAAGCAACTCACAGGAGGTGGTTTGTAGGCCGCTAAACTCTAATTTGGATGAAGTGAAACAGGCATACATGGATACGCTTCATTCACTCAGAGAAAGGTAAATTGGGGTGCCGGTTTGTAGGTATACTAACTCCAGTTTGGAAGAAGTACGAGAGTCATATATATGAACGCCTATATGGACGCAGAGAAAGCAACTATGGGGTGGTGTTTTGTAGGCATGATAAAATATAATTTGGAAGAAGTTCGAAAGCTGACAGTGACAGAGAATGCAACTCTCGGCGGTTGATTTTGAGGTGTGCTAAATTGTATTTTGAAAGAAGTACCAGAGTCATATATTCAAACGCTTACATTCATGCAGAGAAAGGAACTGTGGGGTGGTGTTTTCTAGGCGTGCTAAACTCTAGTTTGGACGAATTTTGAGAATCACATATAAGAAAGCTTAGAGTCGCTTAAAGCAAATCTCTGGGTGTGGAATGTAGGCGTGCTAAACTCTATTTTGGTTTCGGAGTGAGAGTCATATATGGGAAGGCTTACATTCACTCAGAGAAAGCAACGATGGTGTGGTGGTTTGCAGGCATACTGAACTCTAGTTTGGAAGAAGTAGGAGAATGATATATGGGAACGCTTACATTCATGCAGAGAAAGCAATTATGGGGTGGCTTTTGTGTAGCCATGCAAATCTCTATTTTGCAAGAAGTTAAAGAGAAATATATAGGAAAGCATACCGTCATTTATAGAAACCAACTTTTGGGGGATGGTTTGTAGGCCTGCAAAACTCTACTTTGGAAGAAGGGGGAGAATCATATGGGGGACTGGGTACATTCACTCGGAGAAATCAACGATGGGGTTGTGGTTTGTAGGCATACTAAACTCTAGTTTGGAAGAAGGACGAGAATCATATATAGGAACGCTTACATTCATGCAGAGAAAGCAACTATGGAGTGATGCTTGTATGCCTACTAAACGATAGTTTGGAGGATGCTGGAGAGTCATATCTGGAAAGCTTACAGTCATTTAGAGAAAGCAACTCTCTGGGGGTGGTTCGTAGGCCTGCTAAACTCTATTTTCAATGAAGTGTTAGAATCATATGCAGGAACGCTTGCATTCACTCAGAGAAAGAACGTTGTCATGATGGTTTGTAGGAATAAATGCTGTAGTTCAAAAGAAGTAGGAGAGTCATATATGAACGGTTACATTCACGAAGAGAAAGCAACTGTGGGGTGGCCTATGTAATCATCATAATCTAGTTTGGAGGAAGCTCGAGAGTCATATGTGGGAAAAATTAGAGTCACCTAGAGAATTGGAACCATCGGGTGTTGTGTAGGTCTGCTAAATTCTATTTTGGAAGAAGAGTGAGAGTCATATATGGGAACGCTTATGTTCACTCAGAGAAATCAACGATGGTGCGCTGTATTGTTGGCATGCTAAACTGTAGTTTGGAAGAAGTTCGAGAGTCTTATATAGGAAAGTTTATAGTCACCTAGAGAAAGCAACTCACAGGAGGTGGTTTGTGGGCCGCTAAACTCTAATTTGGATGAAGTGAAAGAGGCATACATGGATACGCTTCATTCACTCAGAGAAAGGTAAATTGGGGTGCCGGTTTGTAGGTATACTAACTCCAGTTTGGAAGAAGTACGAGAGTCATATATATGAACGCTTATATGGACGCAGAGAAAGCAACTATGGGGTGGTGTTTTGTAGGCATGATAAAATATAATTTGGAAGAAGTTCGAAAGCTGACAGTGAGAGAGAATGCAACTCTCGGCGGTTGATTTTGAGGTGTGCTAAATTGTATTTTGAAAGAAGTACCAGAGTCATATATAAAATCTGTTACATTTATGCTGAGAAAAACTATGTGGTGATGTTTTGTTGGCGTGCTGAAATGTAGTTTCGAAAAAGTTCGACAGTCTTTTATAGGAAAGCTTACTGTCCGCTAGAGGAAGCAACTTTCGAGAGATTGTTTGTAAGCCTGCTAAACTCTACCTTGCACCATTTGTGACTGTCATACATGGGAACGCTAACATTCTCTCAGAGAACTTAACTTTTGGGTGGTTGTTTGTAAGCATACTAAACTGTATTTTGGAAGATGTAGCAGAGTCATATATGTGAGTGCTTACATTCACGCAGAGAGGGCAACTATGGGGTGGTGTTTTGTAGGCATGCAAATCTCTAGTTGCGAAGAAGTTAAGAGTAATAGGAAAGCTTACAGTCTCACAGAGAAAGCAACCCTTGGGGGCCGGTTTGTAGTTCTGCTAAATTCTATTTTGGATGAAGTGTGAATCATAAACGGGAACGCTAACATTCACTCAGAGAAAGCAGGGTTGCGGTGGTGATTTTTAGTCACACTAAACTGGAGTTTGGAGGAAGTACGAGAATAAAAGAATGCTTACATTCACTCAGAAAAAGCAACGTTGGGGAGGTGGTTGGTAGGTGTACTATACTTTGGAAGAAGTACGAGCGTGATGCATAGGAACGCTTACATTCACGCAAACTATGGGGTGGCCTTTTGTTGGCATGCTAAATTATGTTCCAAAGTCATATATAGGAAAGCTTATAGTGAGAGAAAGCAACTCTCGGGCGGTGTTTTGTAGGTCCGGCAAATTGCATTTTGAAAGCAGTCCGAGATTCATATAAGGGAAGGCCTATATCCACTCAGAGAAAGCAATGTTAGGCTGGTGGTTGGTAGGCATACTAAACTGTATTTTGGAACTCGTATGTATGACTCTCACACTTGATCCAAATTAGAGTTCACCAGGCCTATAAACCACATCCTGAGAGTTGCTTTCTCTAGGTGAATGTAAGCTTTCCTATGTAAAACTCTCGAACTTCTTCCAAACTAAAGTTTAGCATGCCAACAATACACCACCGCATCGTTGCTTTCTCTGAGTGAACATAAGAATTCCCTTATATGAATCACTTTTTCCAAAATAGAATTTAGCAGACCTACAAACCAGTCCCCGATGGTTGATTTAGCTATGTGACTGTAATTTTCCCCAGATATGACTCTCAAACTTCCTCCAAAGTATAGATTAACATGCGTACATACACCACCCAACAGTTTCTTTCTCTGCGTGAATGTAACTGTTCATATATATGACTCTCCTACTTCTTCCGACCTACAGTTATTATGCCTACAAACCACCACCCAAACGTTGTGTTCTCTCCGTGAATGTAAGCGTTCCCATATTTGACTCTCACAATTGCTGCTAATTAGTGTTTAGAGGCTTGCAAAGCTGTCCCGAGTGTTGTTTTCTCTAGGTGACTGTAAGCTATCCTATATAACACTCTGGAACTCCTTTCAAACTGCAGTTTAGCATGCCAACAACACGTCACCCCATAGTTACTTTCTCTGCATGAATGTAAGCGTTCGTATATATGACTCTGGTACGTCTTTCAAAATACAATTTAGCAGACCTAAAAATCACCCGCCAAGAGTTGCTTTCTCTAAGTGACTGTCAGCTTTCGAACTTCTTCCAATCTATAGTTTAGCATGCCTGCACTACAGCACCCCGTATTTGCTTTCTCTGTGTTAATGTAAGCGTTCGTATTTATGTCTCTCGTACCTCTTCCAAAGTAGAGTTTAGTATGCTCAAAAACGGCCACCCCAACGTTGCTTTCTCTGAGTGAATGTAAGCGTTCCTGCATATGATTCTAACACTTCATTGAAAATAGAGTTTAGCAGGCCTACGAACCATCCCCAGAGAGTTGCTTTCTCTAAATGACTGTAAGCTTTCCAGATATGACTCTCGAACATCCTCCAAACTATCGTTTAGTAGGCATACAAACATTACTCCATAGTTGCTTTCTCTGCATGAATGTAAGCGTTCCTATATATGATTCTCGTACTTCTTCCAAACTAGAGTTTAGTATGCCTACAAACCACAACCCCATCGTTGATTTCTCCGAGTGAATGTACCCAGTCCCCCATATGATTCTCCCCCTTCTTCCAAAGTAGAGTTTTGCAGGCCTACAAACCATCCCCCGAAAGTTGGTTTCTATAAATGACGGTACGCTTTCCTATATATTACTCTTTAACTTCTTGCAAAATAGAGATTTGCATGGCTACAAAAAAGCCACCCCATAATTGCTTTCTCTGCATGAATGTAAGCGTTCCCATATATCATTCTCCTACTTCTTCCAAACTAGAGTTCAGTATGCCTACAAACCACCACACCATCGTTGCTTTCTCTGAGTGAATGTAAGCCTTCCCATATATGACTCTCACTCTGAAACCAAAATAGAGTTTGGCACGCCTACATTCCACACCCAGAGATTTGCTTTAGCGACTCTAAGCTTTCTTATATGTGATTCTCAAACTTCGTCCAAACTAGAGTTTAGCATGCCTAGAAAACACCACCCCACAGTTGCTTTCTCTGCATGAATGTAAGCGTTTGTATATATGACTCTGGTACTTCTTTCAAAATGCAATTTAGCACACGGAAAAATCAACCGCCGAGAGTTGCTTTCTCTAAGTGACTGTTTTCGAACTTCTTCCAAATTATATTATAGCATGCCTACAAAACACCACCCCATAGTTGCTTTCTCTGCATCAATATAAGCGTTCATATATATGCCTCTCTCACTTCATCTAAATTAGAGTTTAGCAGGCCTACAAACAACACCCCGTGAGTTGCTTTCTCTAGGTGACTGTAAACTTTCCTATATAAGAATCTCCAACTTCTTTCAAACTACACCATGCCAACAAAACACCACACCGTGGTTGCTTTCTCTGAGTGAACATAAGCGTTCCCATATATGACTCACACTCTGTTTCCCAAATAGAATTTAGCAGATCTACAAACCAGCCCAAGATGGTTCCTTTCTCTAAGTGACTGTAATTTTCCCCAGATATGACTCTCGCACTTCCTCCAAACTACAGATTAACATGCATACATCGCCACCCCACAGTTGCGTTCTCTGCGTGAATGTAACGGTTCATATATATGACTCTCCTACTTCTTCCCAACTACAGTTATTATGCCTTCAAACCATCACGATGTTTCCTTCTCTGAGTGAATGAATGCAAGCGTTCTCACATTTCATCCAAGTTAGAGTTTAGCAGGCCTACCAATAAACTTCCGAGAGTTGTTTTCTCTGTGTCACTGTAATCTTTCCTATATAAGACTCTCGAACTTCTTCCAAACCACAGTTTAGCATGCCAACAAAATACGACCCCAGAGTTGCTTTCTCTGCCTGAATGTAAGCGTTCATATACATGACTCTCGTACTTCCTCCAAAACACAGTTTAGAATGCCTACAAACCACCACCCAAACGTTGCGTTCTCTGAATGAATGAAAGCATTCCCATGTTTGACTCTCACAATTGATGCAAAGTAGAGTTTATCAGGCCAAGAAAGGCTCTCCCGAGAGTTGCTTTCTCTAGGTGACTGTAAGCTTTCCTAAATAAGACTCTCCAACTTCTTCCAAACTACAGGTTAACATGCCCACAAAACATCACCCCATGGTTTTTTCTTTGCATGAATGTAAGCATTAGTATATATGACTCTGGTACTTCTTTCAAAATACAATTTAGCAGACCTAAAAATCACCCACCAAGAGTTGCTTTCTCTAAGTGACTGTTCAGGTTTAGAACTTCTTCCAAACTATAGCATGCTTACAAAACACCACCCCGTAGTTGCTTTCTCTGTGTGAATGTAAGCGTTCCCAAATATCATTCTCGTACTTCTTCCAAACTATTTAGTATGCCTACAAAAACCACCCCAGTGTTGTTTCTCTGAGGGAATGTAAGCGGTCCCATGTTTGACTCTCACACTTCATCCAAATTAGAGTTTAGCATGTGTACAAAAAAATCTCCCGAGAGTTGCTTTCCCTAGGTGACGGTAATCTTTCCTGTATAAGGTTCTCCAACTTCTTCCAAACTGCAGTTTAGCATGCCTACAAAACCTGACGCCATAAGTGCTTTCTCTGCGTGAATGTAAGTGTTCCTATATAGGACTCTCGTACTTCTTCCAAACTACAGTTTAGTATGCCCTACAAACCACCACCCAAACGTTGTTTTCTCTGAGTGAATGTAAGCGTTCCCATATATGACTCTCACACTTCAACCAAAATAACTCTATTTCAACCAAAATAACTCTACATTCCACACCCAGAGAGTTGCTTTCTCTACGTGACTGTAAACTTTCCTATATATGACTCTCAAACTTCGTCCAAACTAGAGTTTTGCAAGCCTACAAAACACCACCCCATAGTTGCATTCGGTGCTGGAATGTAAGCGGTTCTACATGTGATTCTCTTGCTTCTTCCAAATTACAGGTTAGTTTGCCTAGGAACCACAACCACAACGTTGCTTTCACTGAGTTCCCATATATTATTCTAACACTTCATTGAAAATAGAGTTTAGCAGGCCTACGAAACACCCCCGAGAGCTGCTTTCTCTAAGTGACTGTAAGCTTCCCAGATATGGCTCTCGAACTTCCTCCAAACTATATTTTAGTAGGCATACAAACATCACTCCATAGTTGCTTTCTCTGCGTGAAGGTAAGCGTTCCTATATACGATTCTCATACTTCTTCCAAACTAGAGTTGACTATGCCTACAAATCACAATCCCATCGTTGATTTCTCTGAGTGAATGCACGCGGTCCCCAATATGACTCTCCCCCACTTCCAAACTGGAGTTTTTCAGGTGTACAAAACATCCCCCGAGAGTTGGTTTCTATGACTATACCCTTTCCTATATATTACTCCTTAACTTCTTCCAAACTAGAGATTAGCATGGCTACAAAAACGCCACCCCATAATTGCTTTCTCTACGTGAATGTAAGCGTTCCCATATATCATTCTCCTACTTCTTCCAAACTAGAGTTTAGTATGCCTACAAACCACCACGCCGTCTTAAACCAAAATAGAGTTTAGCAGGCCTACATTCCACACCCAGAGATTTGCTTTCTCTAAGTGACTCTAAGCTTTCTTATATGTGATTCTCAAACTTCGTCCAAACTAGAGTTTAGCATGCCTATAAGACACCACCCCATAGTTACTTTCAGTGCGTCAAAATGTATGTGTTCCTATATGTGATTCTCGTGCTTCTTCCAAACTGCAGTTTAGTAAGCCTACAAACAACCCCGTCGTTGCTTTCTCTGAGTGAATGTAAGCGTTCTCATATATGATTCTCACACTTCAACTAAAACAGGGTTTTGCAGGCCTACAAACAACCCGCCAAGACTTGCTTTTTCAAAGTGGCTGTTACCTTTCCTATATAGGACTCTGGAACTTCTCCCAAGCTAGACTTTAACATGTCTACCTGACACTACTCCGTAGTTGCTCTCGCTGTGTGAATGTAAGCGTTCCTATATATGAGTCTTGTACTTCTTCCTAACTAGCATCTGGCATGCCAAAATAACACTCCCCCATAGTTGCTTTCTTTGAGTCAATGTAAACATTCCTATATATGTCTCTCGCACTTCTTCCAAACTAGAGTTGAATAAGTCTACAAACCAATCCCCGACAGCTGTTTTCTCTGAACGAATTTAAGCGTTCCTTATATATGACTATGGCACTTCCTCCAAACTAGAGTTTAGCAAGCCTACACTCCACCCCTGTTCGTTGCTTTCTCTAAGTTACTGTAAGCTTTCCTATACATGGCTCTCGAAATTTTCCAAACTAGAGTTAGCATGCCTACTATACACCTACACATAATTGCTTTGTCTGAGTGAATATAAGCCTTCCTATACATGACTGTCGCACTTTTTCCAAATTAGAGTGTAGCCAGCCTGGAAAGCACCCCTTATAGTTGCTTTCATTGAGTGAATGTTAACATTCCTATGTATGACTCTCTCAACTTTTCCAATCTAAGATTTTAGCAATGCTACAAATCCCCCGCCAAGAGTTCCTATACATAACTGTCCTCTTTTTCCAAGCTAGAGTTTAGGAAGCCTAGAAACCGTCCCCCCGTAGACGCTTTATGTGAACGTAAGCGTTCCTATATATGACTCTCGCCTTCCTCCGAACTAGAGCTTAGCAAGCCTACAAACCAACTCCCTATAATTGCTTTCTCTGAAAGAATGATATCATTCCTATATAAGACTCTCGAACTTCTTCCAAACCAGAGTTTAACAAGCCAAAAAAGCACCCCCCCTAGATGCTTCCTCTAACTCAAAGCTAATATTCCTATATATGATTCAGCTTCTTCATCCAAACTAGAGTAAGGCAAGCCTACAAATCACACACCAATAGTTGCTTTCTATAAGTAAATGTAAGCATCCCTATATATGACTATAGTAATTCTTCCAAACTGGAGTTTAGCAAGCCTACAGACACCAGGACTCCACTCCATAGTACCCTGGGCATTGGCGCCTGCCTGTCATGCAGGACATAGGGGCGGACGCTCATCTCAGACACTGCATTGGTGGATTGTAGGCTTTTTTAAGTTTTTGAATTGCAAAAGTCTGAGAATTGGAATTCGGTTTAGGGTAAGGTTAGGTGTTAGGGACTAGGATTAGGTTTAGGGGTTAGGGTTTTAGGTTGGAATTAGGGTTAGGATTACTGTTAGGGTTAGAGATTAGGATTATGTTTAGTGGTTGGGTTTAGGTTTAGGATGAGAGGCAAGAGTAAGGGTAAGGGATTAGGGTTACTATTAGGAGTTAGATTCAGGGCTTACGAAGGGTTTGGTTTAGTGATAGGGTTCGGGCTTACGTTTAACGGTGTGTGTTAGGGCATGGGTCCTGTCTAACGTACGGGGCACTGTGGGTGTGGAGCAAGGCTGCGTCCCCACTTCATCGTACCCTGGGTGTTGGGCATCAACTGTCACGCAGGACAAAGGCAGAGGCTCATCTCACGCATGGTTAGGATTAAGGTTTAAGGTTAGGGTCAGGGTTGAGGGTTAGGGTGAGGGTTAACAGAGTCAGGGTAAGGGGGTTAGGGATAGGGTTAGTGTTAAGGGTTACGGGTAGGTTTAGTGTTCAGGGTTAGAGTTAGCATTAGGGCTTAAGGTTAGGATTAGGCGGTAGGTTAGATTTAGGGTTAGATCTCGGCGTTAGGGTAGGGCTAGCGTTAGGGTTAAGAGATAGGTTAGGTTGAATGCTTAGGATTAGGATTAGGGTTTGGGGTTAAAGTAAGTGTTAGGGGTGAGGTTTAAGGATCCAAGGTTAGGGTTATTTTTAGCTGTAGTGTTAGGGTTAGGGATAAGGGATCCCATTAGCATTAAGGGTCTTCCTTACTGTAGGGTTAAGGGTTAGGCTTAGAGTTAAAGGTTAAGGTTAGGGTCAGTGTTAAGATTTAGGGTGAGGGTTAACGGTTAGGGTAAAGGTTAAGCGTTAGGGTTAGGGATTAGTGATTAAGGTTTTTGGTTAGTGTTAGGGTTAGCGGTTAGGAGTTAGTGTTTTATGAAGGGGTATGGTTAGAATTAGGATTGGGGTTAGAGTTAGGGTGAGGTATACGGGTTAGGTTTAGGGGTTAGTTTTAGGGTAAAAGGATAGGATTAGGGCTACGGGTTGGGCTTAGGTTTAGGGTTAAAGTTTACTGCTAGGGTTAGGGATAGGGTTCAGGGTTAGCTTTAGGGGTTCTGGTTAGGGTTAGGTGATAGGTTAGTGTCAGGGTTAGGTCTAGTCGTGAGGGTAAGGTTTAGGGTTAGCTTTAAGAGCTAGGGTTAGGTTTAATGGTTAGGATTATGATTAGGGTTAAGGGTTAGGGTAAGGCTTAGGGGTTAGGGTGAAGGGTTAGGGTTTTTGTTAGGCATAGCGTTGGGGTTAGAAGTAAGGGTTACTGTCAGTGTTAGGGTTGTAGGTAGGGTTACGGTTAGGGTTAGCGGTTTAGAATTAGGGTTAGGGATTAGGTGTCACAGTGATGACTAGGAGATAGGGTTAGAATTATGGGATAGGGGTTGTTCTCAGGAAATGGGTTATGCATTAACGTTAGGATAAGAGGTTAAAGTTAGGCGCACGGTGAGGTTTACGTGTTAAGGGGAGAAATAGCAACAGGGTTGGGTGTTATGTTCAGGGTTAGGGTTATCTGTTAAAGGTATTGTTTATGCTTAGCGCACGGGCCCTGTCTGCAGTAGGCGGGCGGGGGGAGTTTATGGGGCTGGGATTGTACCCGGGAACCCACTCTATCATACTCTCGGTATGGGCCCGTGGGTTTCATGCAGGACACAGTGGTAGAGCCTCCTTTCACGCATGGCATGGGAGGATTGCAGGCTTTCTAAACTCTAAGAAAGCAAGAAGTCTGAGAATTAGATTTAGGGTTAGGATGCTGGTTAGGGTTAAGGATGAAGTTTAGTGTTAGGGTGAGGGCTTAGGGTTAGGGATTAGGGTTAGGGTTAAAGGTTACTCTTAGGTTTAACGGTTACACTTTGGTTTAGGGTTGAGGTTTACGGTTAGGGTTAAGATGAGGGGTTAGGGTTTGGTACAGGGTTAGGGTTAAGTGTTAGGTTTAGGGTTGAAGATTAGGATTAGGGTTAGGATTAAAGGTTAGCGTGAGAGTTAACGCTTAGGGTTAATGTTAAGAGTTAGGGGTTAGGGTTAGTGTTATGGTTAGGGTTAGTTTTAGGGTTAGAGTTATGTGCTATGGTTTGTGTTAGAGGTTAGGGTTAGGTTTACTGGTCATGGTTAGGGTTACGTTTAGGGGTTAGCATTAGGGTTAGGGTTAGGGTTAAGGGATAGGATTAGGGTTAAGTGTTGGTTTTAGGGTTAGGGTTTAGTGTTAGGGTTAGCATTAAGGATTAGGGGTACGGTCAGGGTTAAATGCTTGGGTGCGGGTAATGGTTAGGGTCAGGGTTAAGGTTCACGGATACAGTTAGTGTTAAGGGTTACGGGTAGGTTTAGGGTTCAGGGTTAGAGTTAGCATTAGGGCTTAAGGTTAGGATTAGGCGGTAGGTTAGATTTAGGGTTAGATCTAGGCGTTAGGGTAAGGGCTAGCGTTAGGGTTAAGAGATAGGGTTAGGTTTAATGCTTAGGATTAGGGTTAGGGTTTGGGGTTAAAGTAAGTTTTAGGGGTTAGCTTTAAGGATCCAAGGTTAGTGTTATTTTTAGCTGTAGTGTTAGGGTTAGGGATAAGGGATCCCATTAGCATTAAGGGTCTTCCTTACTGTAGGGTTAAGGGTTAGGCTTAGAGTTAAAGGTTAAGGTTACGGTCAGTGTTAAGATTTAGGGTGAGGGTTAACGGTTAGGGTAAAGGTTAAGCGTTAGGGTTAGGGATTAGTGATTAGGGTTTTTGGTTAGTGTTAGGGTTTGCGGTTAGGAGTTAGTGTTTTATGAAGGGGTATGGTTAGAATTAGGATTGGGGTTAGAGTTAGGGTGAGGTATACGGGTTAGGTTTAGGGGTTAGTTTTAGGGTAAAAGGATAGGATTAGGGCTACGGGTTGGGCTTAGGTTTAGGGTTAAAGTTTACTGCTAGGGTTAGGGATAGGGTTCAGGGTTAGCTTTAGGGGTTCTGGTTAGGGTTAGGTGTTAGGTTAGTGTCAGGGTTAGGTCTAGTCGTGAGGGTAAGGTTTAGGGTTAGCTTTAAGAGCTAGGGTTAGGTTTAATGGTTAGGATTAGGATTAGGGTTAAGGGTTAGGGTAAGGCTTAGGGGTTAGGGTGAAGGGTTAGGGTCAAGGGTTAGGGTTTTTGTTAGGCATAGCGTTGGGGTTAGAAGTAAGGGTTACTGTCAGTGTTAGGGTTGTAGGTAGGGTTACGGATAGGGTTAGCGGTTTAAAATTAGGGTTAGGGATTAGGTGTCACAGTGATGACTAGGAGATAGGGTTAGAATTATGGGATAGGGGTTGTTCTCAGGAAATGGGTTATGCATTAACGTTAGGATAAGAGGTTAAAGTTAGGCGCATGGTGAGGTTTACGTGTTAGGGGGAGAAATAGGAACAGGGTTGGGTGTTATGTTCAGGGTTAGGGTTATCTGTTAAAGGTATTGTTTATGCTTAGCGCACGGGCCCGGTCTGCATTAGGCGGGCGGGGGGAGTTTAAGAGGCTGGGATTGTACCCGGGAACCCACTCTATCATACTCTGGGTATGGGCCCGTGGGTTTCATGCAGGACACAGTGGTAGAGCCTCCTTTCACGCATGGCATGGGAGGATTGCAGGCTTTCTAAACTCTAAGAAAGCAAGAAGTCTGAGAATTAGATTTAGGGTTAGGATTATGGTTAGGGTTAAGGATGAAGTTTAGTGTTAGGGTGAGGGTTTAGGGTTACGGATTAGGGTTAGGGTTAAAGGTTACTCTTAGATTTAACGGTTACACTTTGGTTTAGGGTTGAGGTTTACGGGTAGGGTTAAGATGAGGGGTTAGGGTTTGGTACAGGGTTAGGGTTAAGTGTTAGGTTTAGGGTTGAAGATTAGGATTAGGGTTAGGATTAAAGATTAGCGTGAAAGTTAACGCTGAGGGTTAAGGTTAAGAGTTAGGGTTTAGGGTTAGGGTTAGGGTTAGTTTTAGGGTTAGAGTTATGTGCTATGCCTTGTGTTAGAGGTTAGGTTAGGTTTACTGGTCACGGTTAGGGTTACGTTTAGGGTTTAGCATTAGGGTTCCTGTTAGGGTTAAGGGATAGGATTAGGGTTAGGTGTTGGGCTTAGGGTTAGGGTTTAGTGTTAAGGTTATCATTAAGGATTAGGGTTAGGGTCAGGGTTAAATGCTTGGGTGCGGGTAATGGTTAGGGTCAGGGTTTAGGTTCACGGATAGGGTTAGTGTTGAGGGTTACGGGTAGGTTTAGGGTTCAGGGTTAGAGTTAGCATTAGGGCTTAAGGTTAGGATTAGGCGGTAGGTTAGATTTAGGGTTAGATCTAGGCGTTAGGGTAAGGGCTAGCGTTAGGGTTAAGAGATAGGGTTAGGTTTAATGCTTAGGATTAGGGATAGGGTTTGGGGTTAAAGTAAGTGTTAGGGGTTAGGTTTAAGGATCCAAGGTTAGGGTTATTTTTAGCTGTAGTGTTAGGGTTAGGGATAAGGGATCCCATTAGCATTAAGGGTCTTCCTTACTGTAGGGTTAAGGGTTAGGCTTAGAGTTAAAGGTTAAGGTTACGGTCAGTGTTAAGATTTAGGGTGAGGGTTAACGGTTAGGGTAAAGGTTAAGCATTAGGGTTAGGGATTAGTGATTGGGGTTTTTAGTTAGTGTTAGGGTTAGCGGTTAGGAGTTAGTGTTTTATGAAGGGGTATGGTTAGAATTAGGATTGGGGTTAGAGTTAGGGTGAGGTATAGGGGTTAGGTTTAGGGGTTAGTTTTAGGGTAAAAGGATAGGATTAGGGTTACGGGTTGGGCTTAGGTTTAGGGTTAAAGTTTACTGCTAGGGTTAGGGATAGGGTAAAGGGTTAGCTTTAGGGGTTCTGGTTAGGGTTAAACGCTGAACACCTGCAAATAATTTTCAACGTAGTGGTTAATTGGAACGCTCTGCGGCATACTTCTTGGAACAAGCCAGTTACCTGTTCCCACGCAAAGAGGAGTATATAGAACCATGGTGGATTTCCAGCTGATGAAGTAAAGGATTATTAAAGGAACGGGATGACCATGGGGATCATTGATAATTCTCTGAAACAGAATCCGCCCTTTTCACCTGCCAAACACATGCCCACTTCTTCTCTCTGGGGATAATAAAAACTAACCAGCGAACTGACAGAGGGCCTGACCAACACATCCACATCGACCACACACACACAAAAAAAAAAAACCGTACCCTCCAGCTACTAATTATAATGCTAACTTGCAGAATTTCCCTGCATTTTAAAACAATGCAAAAATGGTGGTGGGATGATACTTAGAAGAATGGCTTCTTGTCTGTCTCCACTAACAAAAATAGGCAACACCAAGTCAGCTACTCCTCAGAATAGTTATGTCCGTCGCAGCCTTCTTGGGTTTCAGGAGGCACAAACAAAAGTTATCACAATTATGGTGAAACGTTGAACACCTGCAAATAATTTTCAACGTAGTGGTTAATTGAAAAGCTCTGAGGCATACTTCTTGGAACAAGCCAGGTACCTGTTCCCACGCTAAGAGGAGTATATAGAACCATGGTGGATTTCCAGCTGATGAAGTAAAGGATTATTAAAGGAACGGGATTACCATGCTGATCCTGTTTAATTCTCTGAAACAGATCCGCACTTTTCACCTGCCATACTAATACCCACTTCTCCTCTCTGGGGATAATAAAAACAAACCAGCGAACTGACAGAGGGCCTGACCAACACATCCACACCGACCCCACAGGAAAAAAAAAAAAAAAAAAACACTGTAGCCTCCAGCTACTAATTATAATGCTAACTTGCAAAATTTTCCAGCATTTTTAAACAATGGAAAAATGATGGTGAGATGATACTTAGAAGAATGGATTCTTGTCAGTCTCCACTAACAAAAATAGGCAACACCAAGTCAGCTATGCCTCAGCATAGTTATGTCCGTCGCAGCCTTCTTGGGTTTGAGGAGGCACAAACAAACGTTATCACAATTATGGTGAAACGCTGAACACCTGCAAATAATTTTCAACGTAGTGGTTAATTGAAAAGCTCTGCGGCATACTTCTTGGAACAAGCCAGTTACCTGTTCCCACACAAAGAGGAGTATATAGAACCATGGTGGATTTCCAGCTGATGAAGTAAAGGATTATAAAAGGAACGGGATGACCATGGGGATCATCGTTAATTCTCTGAAACAGAATCCGCCCTTTTCACCTGCCAAACACATGCCCACTTCTCCTCTCTGGGGATAATAAAAACTAACCAGCGAACTGACAGAGGGCCTGACCCCCCCTTCCACATTGACCACACACAAAAAAAAAAAAAACCGTACCCTCCAGCTACTAATTATAATGCTAACTTGCAAAATTTCCCTGCATTTGAAAACAATGGAAAAAAGGTGGTGGGATGATACTTAGAAGAATGGCTTCTTGTCAGTCTCCACTAACAAAAATAGGCAACACCAAGTCAGCTACTCCTCAGCATAGTTATGTCCGTCGCAGCCTTCTTGGGTTTCAGGAGGCACATACAAACGTTATCAAAATTATGGTGAAACGCTGAAAACCTGCAAATAATTTTCAACGTACTGGTTAATTTGAAAACTCTCCAGCATACTTCTTGGAACAAGCCAGGTACCTGTGCCCATGCATAGAGGAGTATATAGAAACATGGTGGAATCCCAGCTGATGAAGCAAAGGATTCTTAAAGGAATGAGATGACCATGCGGATCCTGTTTAATTCTCTGAAACAGAATCCTCACTTGTCACCTGCCAAACACATGCCCACTTCTCCTCTCTGGAGATAATAAAAACAAACCAGCGATCTGACAGAGGGCCTGAACACCCTCCTGACCGACCCCACAAAAAAAAAAAGTACCCTCCAGCTACTAATTATAATGCCAATTTGCAAAATTTCCCTGCATTTTTAAACAATGTAGAAATGATGGTGGGATGATACTTAGAAGAATGGCTTCTTGTCAGTCTCCACTGACAAAAATAGGCAAAACCAAGTCAGCTACTCCTCGGCATAGTTATGACCGTAGCAGCCATATTTGGTTTCAGTAGGCACATACACACGTTATCACAATTATGGTGAAACGCTGAAAACCTGCAAAGGATTTTCAACATACTGGTTAATTCAAAAGCTCTGAGGCATACTTCTTGGAACAAGCCAGTTTCCTGTGCCCACGCATAGAGAAGTTTATAGAACCATGGTGGATTCCCAGCTCATGAAGCAAAGGATTCTTAAAGGAACGGGAATACCATTCGCATCCTGTTCAATTCTCTGAAACAGATCGGCAGTTTTCACCTGCCATACTAATACCCACTTCTCCTCTCTGGGGATAATAAAAACAAACCAGCGAACTGACAGAGGGCCTGACCAACACATCCACACCGACCCCACAGGAAAAAAAAAAAAAACACCGTAGCCTCCAGCTACTAATTATAATGCTAACTTGCAAAATTTTCGTGCATTTTTAAACAACGGAAAAATGATTGTGAGATGATACTTAGAAGAATGGATTCTTGTCAGTCTCCACTAACAAAAATAGGCAAAACCAAGTCAGCTACGCCTCAGCATAGTTATCTTCGTGGCAGCCTTCTTGGGTTTCAGGAGGCAAAAACAAACCTTATCACAATTATGGTGAAACGCTGAACACCTGCAAATAGTTTTCAACGTAGTGGTTAATTGAAAAGCTCTGCGGCATACTTCTTGGAACAAGCCAGGTACCTGTTCCCACGCAAAGAGGAGTATATAGAACCATGGTGGATTTCCAGCTGATGAAGTAAAGGATTATTAAAGGAACGGGATGACCATGGGGATTATCGTTAATTCTCTGAAACAAAATCCACCCTTTTCACCTGCCAAACACATGCCCACTTCTCCTCTCTGGGGATAGTAAAAACTAACCAGCGTACTGACAGAGGGCCTGAACCCCAAATCAACATCGACCACACACAAAAAAAAAACCGTACCCTCCAGCTACTAATTATAATGCTAACTTGCAAAATTTCCCTGCATTTTAAAAAAATGGAAAAATGGTGGTGAGATGATACTTAGAAGAATGGCTTCTTGTCAGTCTCCACTAACAAAAATGGGCAACACCAAGTCAGCTACTCCTCAGCATAGTTATGTCCGTCGCAGTCTTCTTGGGTTTCAGGAGGCACATACAAACGTTATCAAAATTATGGTGAAACGCTGAAAACCTGCAAATAATTTTGAACATACTGGTTAATTTGAAAACTCTCCAGCATACTTCTTGGAACAAGCCAGGTACCTGTGCCCACGCATAGAGGAGTATATAGAAACATGGTGGAATCCCAGCTGATGAAGCAAAGGATTCTTAAAGAAATGAGATGACCATGCGGATCCTGTTTAATTCTCTGAAACAGAATCCGCACTTTTCACCTGCCAAACACATGCTCACTTCTCCTCTCTGCGGATAATAAAAACAAACCAGTGAATTGACAGATGGCCTGACCCACCCATCCACACTGACCCCACAAAAAAAAAAAAGTTCCCTCCAGCTACTAAGTATAATGATAACTTGCAAAATTTCCCTGCATTTTTAAACAATGGAAAAATGATGGTGGGATGATACTTAGAAGAATGGCTTCTTGTTAGTCTGCACTAACAAAAATAGGCAACACGAAGTCAGCTACGCCTCAGCATACTTATGTCCGTGGCAGCCATATTGGGTTTCAGGAGACACATACAAACATTATAAGAATTATGGTGAAACGCTGAAAACCTGCAAATAATTTTCAACGTAGTGGTTAATTGAAAAGCTCTGCAGCATACATCTTGGAACAAGCCAGTTACCTGTGCCCACACATAGAGGAGTATATAGAATCATGGTGGATTCCCAGCTGATGAAGCAAAAGTTTCCTAAAGGAACGGGATGAGCATGCGGATCCTGTTTCATTCTTAGAAACAGAATCCGAACTTTTCACCTGCCAAACACATGCCCACTTCTCCTCTCTGGGGATAATAAAAACTAACCAGCGAACTGACAGAGGGCCTGACCCCCCCATCCACATTGACCACACACACAAAAAAACCGTACCCTCCAGCTACTAATTATAATGCTAAGTTGCAAAATTTCCCTGCCTTTTAAAACAATGGAAAAATGGTGGTGGGATGATACTTAGAAGAATGGCTTCTTGTCTGTCTCCACTAACAAAAATAGGCAACACCAAGTCAGCTACTCCTCAGCATAGTTATGTCCGTCGCAGCCTTCTTGGGTTTCAGGAGGCACATACAAACCTTATCAAAATTATGGTGAAACGCTGAAAACCTGCAAATAATTTTCAACGTACTGGTTAATTTGAAAACTCTCCAGCATACTTCTTGGAACAAGCCAGGTACCTGTGCCCACGCATAGAGCAGTATATAGAAACATGGTGGAATCCCAGCTGATGAAGCAAAGGATTCTTAAAGGAATGAGATGACCATGCGGATCCTGTTTAATTCTCTGAAACAGAATCCGCACTTTTCACCTGCCAAACACATGCCCACTACTCTTCTCTGGGGACAATAAAAACAAACCAGCGATCTGACAGAGGGCCTGAACACCCATCCTGACTGACCCCACAAAAAAAAAAAGTACCCTCCAGCTACTAATTATAATGCCAATTTGCAAAATTTCCCTGCATTTTTAAACAATGTAGAAATGATGGTGGGATGATACTTAGAAGAATGGCTTCTTGTCAGTCTCCACTGACAAAAATAGGCAACACCAAGTCAGCTACGCCTCAGCATAGTTATGTCCGTAGCAGCCATTTTTGGATTCAGTAGGCACATACACACGTTATCACAATTATGGTGAAACACTGAAAACCTGCAAAGGATTTTCAACATACTGGTTAATTGAAAAGCTCTGAGGCATACTTCTTGGAACAAGCCAGTTTCCTGTGCCCACGCATAGAGAAGTATATAGAACCATGGTGGATTCCCAGCTCATGAAGCAAAGGATTCTTAAAGGAACGGGATTACCATGCAGATCCTGTTTAATTCTCTGAAACAGATCCGCAGTTTTCACCTGCCATACTAATACCCAATTCTCCTCTCTGGGGATAATAAAAACAAACCAGCGAACTGATAGAGGGCCTGACCAACACATCCACACCGACCCCACAGGAAAAAAAAAAAACACCGTAGCCTCCAACTACTAATTATAATGCTAACTTACAAAATTTTCCCGCATTTTTAAACAATGGAAAAATGATGGTGAGATGATACTTGGAAGAATGGATTCTTGTCAGTCTCCACTAACAAAAATAGGCAATATCAAGTCAGCTACGCCTCTGCATCGTTATGTTCGTGGCAGCCATATTGGGTTTCAGGAGACACATACAAACGTTATAAGAATTATGGTGAAACGCTGAAAATCTGCAAATAGTTTTCAACGTACTACTTAATTGAAAAGCTCTGCGGCATCCTTCTTGGAACAAGCCAGTTTCCTGTGCCCACGCATAGAGAAGTATATAGAACCATGGTGGATTCCCAGCTCATGAAGCAAAGGATTCTTAAAGGAACGGGATTACCATGCGGATCCTGTTTAATTCTCTGAAACAGATCCGCAGTTTTAACCTGCCATACTAATACCCACTTCTCCTCTCTGGGGATAATAAAAACAAACCAGGAACTGACAGACGGCGTGACCAACACATCCACACTTACCCCACAGAAAAAAAAAAAAAAAAAAAAAAACACCGTAGCCTCCAGCTACTAATTTTAATGCCAATTTGCAAAATTTTCCTGCATTTTTAAACAATGAAAAATGATGGTGAGATGATACTTAGAAGAATGGATTCTTGTCAGTCTCCACTAACAAAAATCGGCAAAACCAAGTCAGCTACGCCTCAGCATAGTTATGTCCGTCGCAGCCTTCTTGGGTTTCAGGAGGCACAAACAAACGTTATCACAATGATGGTGAAACGCTGACCACCTGCAAATAATTTTCAACGTAGTGGTTAATTGAAAAGCTCTGCGGCATACTACTTCGAACAAGCCAGTTACCTGTTCCCACGCAAAGAGGAGTATATAGAACCATGGTGGATTTCCAGCTGATGAAGTAAAGGATTATTAAAGGAACGGGATGACCATGGGGATCATCGTTAATTCTCTGAAACAGAATCCGCCCTTTTCACCTGCCAAACACATGCCCACTTCTCCTCTCTGGGGATAATAAAAACTAACCAGCGAACTGACAGAGGGCCTGACCCCCCCATCCACATCGACCGCACAAAAAAAAAAACCGTACCCTCCAGCTACTAATTATAATGCTAACTTGCAAAATTTCCCTGCATTTGAAAACAATGGAGAAATGGTGGTGGGATGATACTTAGAAGAATGGCTTCTTGTCAGTCTCCACTAACAAAAATAGGCAACACCAAGTCAGCTACTCTTCAGCATAGTTATGTCCGTCGCAGCCTTCTTGGGTTTCAGGAGGCACAAACAAACGTTATCACAATTATGGTGAAAGGCTGAACACCTGCAAATAATTTTCAACGTAGTGGTTAATTGAAAAGCTCTGCGGCATACTTCTTGGAACAAGTCAGTTACCTGTTCCCACGCAAAGAGGAGTATATAGAACCATGCTGGATTTCCAGCTGATGAAGTAAAAGATTATTAAAGGAACGGGATGACCATGGGGATCATCGTTAATTCTCTGAAACAGAATCCGCCCTTTTCACCTGCCAAACACATGCCCACTTCTCCTCTCTGGGGATAATAAAAACTAACCAGCGAACTGACAGAGGGCCTGACCCCCCCCATCCACATCGACCACACACAAAAAAAAACCGTACCCTCCAGCTACTAATTATAATGCTAACTTGCAAAATTTCCCTGCATTTTAAAACAATGGAAAAATGGTGGTGGGATGATACTTAGAAGAATGGATTCTTGTCAGTCTCCACTAACAAAAATAGGCAACATGAAGTCAGCTACGCCTCAACATAGTCATGTCCGTGGCAGCCATATTGAGTTTCATGAGACACATACAAACGTTATAAGAATTATGGTGAAACGCTGAAAACCTGCAAATAAGTTTCAACGTACTGCTTAATTGAAAAGCTCTGCGACATACTTCTTGGAACAAGCCAGTTACCTGTGCCCACACATAGAGGAGTATATAGAACCATGGTGGATTCCCAGCTGATGAAGCAAAGGTTTCCTAAAGGAATGGGATGAGCATGCGGATCCTGTTTCATTCTCTGAAACAGAATCGGAACTTTTCAACTGCCAAACACATGCCCACTTTTCCTCTCTGGGGATAATAAAAACTAACCAGCGAACTGACAGAGGGCCTGACCCCCCCATCCACATCGACCACACACAAAAAACAACCGTACCCTCCAGCTACTAATTATAATGCTAACTTGCAAAATTTCCCTGCCTTTTAAAACAATGGAAAAAGGGTGGTGGGATGATACTTAGAAGAATGGCTTCTTGTCTGTCTCCACTAACAAAAATAGGCAACACCAAGTCAGCTACTCCTCAGCATAGTTATGTCCGTAGCAGCCTTCTTGGGTTTCAGGAGGCACATACAAACGTTATCAAAATTATGGTGAAACGCTGAAAATCTGCAAATAATTTTCAACGTACTGGTTAATTTGAAAACTCTCCAGCATACTTCTTGGAACAAGCCAGGTACCTGTGCCCACGCATAGAGGAGTATATAGAAACATGGTGGAATCCCAGCTGATGAAGCAAAGGATTCTTAAAGGAATGAGATGACCATGCGGATCCTGTTTAATTCTCTGAAACAGAATCCGCACTTTTCACCTGCCAAACACATGCCCACTACTCTTCTCTGGGGATAATAAAAACAAACCAGCGATCTGACAGAGGGCCTCCACACCCATCCTGACGGACCCCACAAAAAAAAAAGTACCCTCCAGCTACTAATTATAATGGTAACTTGCAAAATTTCCCTGCATTTTTAAACAATGGAGAAATGATGGTGGGATGATACTTAGAAGAATGGCTTCTTGTCTGTCTCCACTGACAAAAATAGGCAACACCATGTCAGCTACGCCTCAGCATAGTTATGTCCGTAGCAGCCATATTTGGTTCCAGTAGGCACATACACACGTTATCACAATTATGGTGAAACGCTGAAAACCTGCAAAGGATTTTCAACATACTGGTTAATTGAAAAGCTCTGAGGCATATTTCTTGGAACAAGCCAGTTTCCTGTGCCCACGCATATAGAAGTATATAGAACGATGGTGGATTCCCAGCTCATGAAGCAAAGGATTCTTAAAGGAAAGGGATTACCATGCGGATCCTGTTTAATTCTCTGAAACAGATCCGCAGTTTTCACCTGCCATACTAATACACACTTCTCCTCTCTGGGGATAATAAAAACTAACCAGCGAACTGACAGAGAGTCTGACCCCCCCCATCCACATCGAACACACACACACAAAAAAAACCGTACCCTCCAGCTACTAAGTATAATGCTAACTTGCAAAATTTCCCTGCATTTTAAAACAATGGAAAAATGGTGGTGGGATGATACTTAGAAGAATGGCTTCTTGTCAGTCTCCACTAACAAAAATAGGCAACACCAAGTCAGCTACTCCTCAGCATAGTTATGTCCGTCGCAGTCTTCTTGGGTTTCAGGAGGCACAAACAAACGTTATCACAATTATGGTGAAACGCTGAAAACCTGCAAATAATTTTCTACGTAGTGGTTAATTGAAAATCTCTGAGGCTTACTTCTTGGAACAAGCCAATTACCTGTTCCCACGCAAAGAGGTGTATATAGAACCATGGTGGATTTCCAGCTGATGAAGTAAAGGATTATTAAAGGAACGGGATGACCATGGGGATCATCGTTAATTCTCTGAAACAGAATCCACCCTTTTCACCTGCCAAACACATGCCCACTTCTCCTCTCTGGGGATAAGAAAAACTAACCAGCGAACTGACAGAGGGCCTGACCTCCCCCATCGGCATCAACCATACAAAAAATAAAAAACCGTACCCTCCAGCTCCTAATTATAATGCTAACTTGCAAAGTTTCCCTGCATTTTAAAACAATGGAAAAATGGTGGTGGGATGATACTTAGAAGAATGGCGTCTTGTCAGTCTCTACTAACAAAAATAGGCAACACCAAGTCAGCTACTCCTCAGCATAGTTATGTCCGTCCCAGCCTTCTTGGTTTCAGGAGGCACAAACCAACGTTATCACAATTATGGTGAAACGCTGAAAACCAGCAAATAATTTTCAACGTACTGGTTAATTTGAAAACTCTCCAGCATACTTCTTGGAACAAGCTAGGTACCTATGCCCACGCATAGAGGAGTATATAGAAACATGGTGGAATCCCAGCTGATGAAGCAAAGCATTCTTAAAGGAATTAGATGACCAAGCGGATCCTGTTTAATTCTCTGAAACAGAATCCGCCCTTTTCACCTGCCAAACACATGCCCACTTCTCTCTGGGGATAATAAAAACAAACCAGTGAATTGACAGATGGCCTGACCAACCCATCCACACTGACCCCACCAAAAAAAAAAAAGGATCCTCCAGCTACTAATTATAATGCTAACTTGCAAAATTTCCCTGCATTTTAAAACAATGGAAAAATGGTGGTGGGATGATACTTAGGAGAATGGCTTCTTGTCTGTCTCCACTAACAAAAATAGGCAACACCAAGTCAGCTACTCCTCAGCATAGTTATGTCCGTCGCAGCCTTCTTGGGTTTCAGGAGGCACATACAAACGTTATCAAAATTATGGTGAAACGCTGAAAACCTGCAAATAATTTTCAACGTACTGGTTAACTTGAAAACTCTCCAGCATACTTCTTGGAACAAGCCAGGTACCTGTGCCCACGCATAGAGGAGTATATAGAAACATGGTGGAATCCCAGCTGATGAAGCAAAGGATTCTTAAAGGAATGAGATGACCTTGCGGATCCTGTTTAATTCTCTGAAACAGAATCCGCACTTTTCACCTGCCAAACACATGCCCACTACTCTTTTTTGGGGATAATAAAAACAAACCAGCGATCTGAGAGAGGGCCTGAACACCCATCCTGACCGACCCCACGAAAAAAAGTACCCTCCAGCTACTTATTATAATCCCAATTTTCAAAATTTCCCTGTATTTTTAAACAAAGGAGAAATGATGGTGGGATGATACTTAGATGAATGGCTCCTTGTCTGTCTCCACTAACAAAAATACGCAACACCAAGTCAGCTACTCCTCAGCATAGTTATGTCCGTCGCAGCCTTCTTGAGTTTCAGTAGGCACAAACAAACGTTATCAAAATTATGGTGAAACGCTGAACACCTGCAATTAATTTTCAACGCAGTGGTTAATTGAAAAGCTCTGAGGCATACTTCTTGGAACAAGCCAGTTACCTGTTCCCACGCAAAGAGGAGTATATAGAACCATGGTGGATTTCCAGCTGATGAAGTAAAGGATTATTAAAGGAACGGGATGACCATGGGGATCATCGTTAATTCTCTGAAACAGAATCTACCCTTTTCACCTGCCCAACACATGCCCACTTCTCATCTCTGGGGATAATAAAAACTAACCAGCGAACTGACAGATGGACAGACCCCCCCATACACATCTACCACACACACAAAAAGAACCCGTACCTTCCCCCTACTAATTATAATGCCAAGTTGCAAAATTTTCCTGCATTTTTAAACAATGGAAAAATGATGGTGACATGATACTTAGAAGAATGGATTCTCTTCAGTCTCCACTAACAAAAATAGGCAAAACCAAGTCAGCTACGCCTCAGCATAGTTATGTCCGTCGCAGCCTTCTTGGGTTTCAGGAGGCACAAACAAACGTTATCACAATTATGGTGAAACGCTGAACACCTGCAAATAATTTCAACGTAGTGCTTAATTGAAAAGCTCTGTGGCATACTTCTTGGAACAAGCCAGTTCCTGTTCCCACGCAAAGAGGAGTATATAGAACCATGGTGGATTTCCACCTGATGAAGTAAAGGATTATTAAAGGAACGGGATGACCATGGGGATCATCGTTAATTCTCTGAAACAGAATCCGCCCTTTTCACCTGCCAAACACATGCCCACTTCTCCTCTCTGGGGATAATAAAAACTAACCAGCCAACGGACAGAGGGCCTGACCCCCCCATCCACATCGACCACAGACACAAAAAAACCGTACTCTCCAGCTACTAATTATATTGCTAACTTGCAAAATTTCCCTGCCTTTTAAAACAATGGAAAAATGGTGGTGGGATGATACTTAGAAGAATGGCTTCTTGTCAGTCTCCACTAACAAAAATAGGCAACACCTAGTCAGCTGCTCCTCAGCATAGTTATCTCCGTCGCAGCCTTCTTGGGTTTCAGGAGGCACAAACAAACGTTATCACAAGTATGGTGAAACGCTGAACACCTGCAAATAATTTTCAACGTAGTGCTTAATTGAAAAGCTCTGCGGTATACTTCTTGGAACAAGCCAGTTACCTGTTCCCACGCAAAGAGGAGTATATAGAACCATGGTGGATTTCCACCTGATGAAGTAAAGGATTATTAAAGGAACGGGATGACCAGGGGATCATCGTTAATTCTCTGAAACAGAATCCGCCCTTTTCACCTGCCAAACACATGCCCAGTTCTCCTCTCTGGGGATAATAAAAACTAACCAGCGAACTGACAGAGGGCCTGAACCCCCCATCCACATCGACCACACAAAAAAAAAAAAACCGTACCCTCCAGCTACTAATTATAATGCTAACTTGCAAAATTTTCCTGCATTTTTAAACAATGGAAAAACGGTGGTGGGATGATACTTAGAAGAATCGCTTCTTGTCTGTCTCCACTAACAAAAATAGGCAACACCAAGTCAGCTACTCCTCAGCATAGTTATGTCCGTCGCAGCCTTCTTGGGTTTCAGGAGGCACAAACAAACGTTTTCACAATTATGGTGAAACGCTGAACACCTGCAAATAATTTTCAATGTAGTGGTTAATTGAAAAGCTCTGCGGCATACTTCTTTGAACAAGCCAGTTACCTGTTCCCACGCACAGAGGAGTATATAGAACCATGGTGGATTTCCAGCTGATGAAGTAAAGGATTATTAAAGGAACGGGATGACCATGGGAATCATCGTTAATTCTCTGAAACAGAATCCGCCCTTTTCACCTACCAAACACATGCCCACTTCTCCTCTCTGGGGATAATAAAAACTAACCAGCGAACTGACAGAGGGCCTTACCACCCCATCCACATGGACCACACACACAAATAAAACCGTACCCTCCAGCTACTAATTATAATGCTAACTTGCAAAATTTCCCTGCCTTTTAAAACAATGTAAAAATGGTGGTGGGATGATACTTAGAAGAATGGCTTCTCTTCAGTCTCCACTAACAAAAATAGGCAACACCAAGTCAGCTACTCCTCAGAATAGTTATGTCCGTCGCAGCCTTCTTGGGTTTCAGGAGGCACAAACAAACGTTATCACAATTATGATGAAACGCTGAACACCTGCAAATAATTTTCAACGTAGTGGTTAATTGAAAAGCTCTGCGGCATACTTCTTGGAACAAGCCAGTTACCTGTTCCCACGCAAAGAGGAGTATATAGAACCATGGTGGATTTCCAGCTGATGAAGTAAAGGATTATTAAAGGAACGGGATGACCATGGGGATCATCGTTAATTCTTTGAAACAGAATCCGCCCTTTTCACCTGCCAAACACATGCCCACTTCTCCTCTCTGGGGATAATAAAAACTAACCAGCGAACTGACAGAGGGCCTGACCAACACATCCACATCGACCACACACACAAAAAAATCCGTACCCTCCAGCTACTAATTATAATGCTAACTTGCAAAATTTCCCTGCATTTTAAAACAATGGAAAAATGATGGTGGGATGATACTTAGAAGAATGGCTTCTTGTCTGTCTCCACTAACAAAAATAGGCAACACCAAGTCAGCTACTCCTCAGCATAGTTATGTCCGTGGCAGCCTTCTTGAGTTTCAGGAGGCACATACAAACGTTATCAAAATTATGGTGAAACGCTGGAAACCTGCAAATAATTTTCAACGTAGTGGTCAATTGAAAAGCTCTGCGGCATACATCTTGGAACAAGCCAGGTACCTGTGCCCACGCATAGAGGAATATATAGAAACATGGTGGAATCCCAGCTGATGAAGCAAAGGATTCTTAAAGGAATGAGATGACCATGCGGATCCTGTTTAATTCTCTGAAACAGAATCCGCACTTTTCACCTGCCAAACACATGCCCACTACTCTTCTCTGGGGATAATAAAAACAAACCAGCGATCTGACAGAGGGCCTGAACACCCATCCTGACCGACCCCACAAAAAAAAAAGTACCCTCCAGCTACTAATTATAATGCCAATTTGCAAAATTTCGCTGCATTTTTAAACAATGGAGAAATGATGGTGGGATGATACTTAGAAGAATGGCTTCTTGTCAGTCTCCACTGACAAAAATAGGCAACACCAAGTCAGCTACGCCTCAGCATAGTTATGTCCGTAGCAGCCATATTTGGTTTCAGTAGGCATATACACACGTTATGACAATTATGGTGAAACGCTGAAATCTGTAAAGGATTTTCAACATACTGGTTAATTGAAAAGCTCTGAGGCATACTTCTTGGAACAAGCCAGTTTCCTGTGCCCACGCATAGAGAAGTATATAGAACCATGGTAGATTCCCAACTCATGAAGCAAAGGATTCTTAAAGGAACGGGATTACCATGCGGATCCTGTTTAATTCTCTGAAACAGATCCGCAGTTTTCACCTGCCCAACACATACCCACTTCTCCTCTCTGAGGATAATAAAAACAAACCAGAGAACTGACAGAGGGCCTGACCAACACATCCATACCGACCCCACAGGAAAACAAAAAAAAAAAACACCGTAGCCTCCAGGTACTAATTATAATGCTAACTTGCAAAATTTTCCTGCATTTTTAAACAACGGAAAAATGATGGTGAGATGATACTTAGAAGAGTGGATTCTTGTCAGTCTCCACTAACAAAAATAGGCAAATCCAAGTCAGCTACGCCTCAGCATAGTTATGTCCGTCGCAGCCTTCTTGGGTTTCAGGAGGCACAAACAAAGGTTATCACAATTATGGTGAAACGCTGAACACCTGCAAATAATTTTCAACGTAGTGGTTAATTGAAAAGCTCTACGGCATCCTTCTTGGAACAAGCCAGTTACCTGTTCCCACGCAAAGAGAAGTAGATAGAACCATGGTGGATTTCCAGCTGATGAAGTAAAGGATTATTAAAGGAACGGGATGACCATGGGGATCATCGTTAATTCTCTGAAACAGAATCCGCCCTTTTCACCTGCCAAACACATGCCCACTTCTCCTCTCTGGGGATAACAAAAACTAACCAGCAAACTGACAGAGGTCCTGACCCCCCCATCCACATCGACCACACAAAAAAAAAAACCGTACCCTCCAGCTACTAATTATAATGCTAACTCTCAAAATTTTCCTGCATTTTTAAACAACGGAAAAATGATGGTGAGATGATACTTAGAAGAGTGGATTCTTGTCAGTCTCCACTAACAAAAATAGGCAAAACCAAGTCGCTACGCCTCAGCATAGTTATGTCCGTCGCAGCCTTCTTGGGTTTCAGGAGGCACAAACAAAGGTTATCACAATTATGGTGAAACGCTGAACACCTGCAAATAATTTTCAACGTAGTGGTTAATTGAAAAGCTCTGAGGCATACTTCTTGGAACAAGCCAGTTTCCTGTGCCCACGCATAGAGAAGTATATAGAACCATGGTGGATTCCCAGCTCATGAAGCAAAGGATTCTTAAAGGAGCGGGATTACCATGCGGGTCCTGTTTAATTCTCTGAAACAGATCCGCAGTTTTCACCTGCCATACTAATACCCACTTCTTCTCTCTGGGGATAATCAAAACAAACCAGAGAACTGACAGAGGGCCTGACCAACTCATCCACACAGACCCCACAGGAAAAAAAAAAAAAAAAAACACCGTAGCCTACAGCTACTAATTATAATGCTAACTTGCAAAATTTTGCAGCATTTTTAAACAATGGAAAAATGATGGTGAGATGATACTTAGAAGAATGGATTCTTGTGAGTCTCCACTAACAAAAATAGGCAAAACCAAGTCAGCTACGCCTCAGCATAGTTATGTTCGTGGCAGCCATCTTGGGTTTCCGGAGGCACAAACAAACGTTATCACAATTATGGTGAAACGCTGAACACCTGCAAATAATTTTCAACGTAGTGGTTAATTGAAAAGCTCTACGGCATACTTCTTGGAACAAGCCAGTTACCTGTTCCCACGCAAAGAGGAGTATATAGAACCATGGTGGATTTCCAGCTGATGAAGTAAAGGATTATTAAAGGAACGGGATGACCATGGGAATCATCGTTAATTCTCTGAAACAGAATCCGCCCTTTTCACCTGCCAAACACATGCCCACTTCTCCTCTCTGGCGATAATAAAAACTAACCAGCGAACTGACAGAGGGCCTGACGCCCCCATCCACATCGACCACACACACAGAAAAAAAACCGTTCCCTCCAGCTACTAATTATAATGCTAACTTGCAAAATTTCCCTGCATTTTAAAACAATGGAAAAATGATGGTGGGACGATACTTAGAAGAATGGCTTCTTGTCTGTCTCCACTAACAAAAATAGGCAACACCAAGTCAGCTACTCCTCAGCATAGTTATGTCCATGGCAGCCTTCTTGGGTTTCAGGAGGCACATACAAACGTTATCAAAATTATGGTGAAACGCTGGAAACCTGCAAATAATTTTCAACGTACTGGTTAATTTGAAAACTCTCCAGCATACTTCTTGGAACAAGCCAGGTACCTGTGCCCACGCATAGAGGAGTATATAGAAACATGGTGGAATCCCAGCTGATGAAGCAAAGGATTCTTAAAGGAATGAGATGACCATGCGGATCCTGTTTAATTCTCTGAAACAGAATCCGCACTTTTCACCTGCCAAACACATGCCCACTACTCTTCTCTGGGGATAATAAAAACAAACCAGCGATCTGGCAGAGGGCCTGAACACCCATCCTGACCGACCCCACAAAAAAAAAATTACCCTCCAGCTACTAATTATAATGCCAATTTGCAAAATTTCCCTGCATTTTTAAACAATGTAGAAATGATGGTGGGATGATACTTAGAAGAATGGCTTCTTGTCAGTCTCCACTGACAAAAATAGGCAACACCAAGTCAGCTACGCCTCAGCATAGTTATGTCCGTAGCAGCCATATTTGGTTTCAGTAGGCACATACACACGTTATCACAATTATGGTGAAACGCTGAAATCTGCAAAGGATTTTCAACATACTGGTTAATTGAAAAGCTCTGAGGCATACTTCTTGGAACAAGCCAGTTTCCTGTGCCCACGCATAGAGAAGTATATAGGACCATGGTGGATTCCCAACTCATGAAGCAAAGGATTCTTAAAGGAACGGGATTACCATGCGGATCCTGTTTAATTCTCTGAAACAGATCCGCAGTTTTCACCTGCCAAACACATACCCACTTCTCCTCTCTGGGGATAATAAAAACAAACCAGCGAACTGACAGAGGACCTGACCAAAACATCCACACCGGCCCCACAGGAAAAAAAAACAAAAAAACACCGTAGCCTCCAGCTACTAATTATAATGCTAACTTGCAAAATTTTACTGCATTTTTAAACAACGGAAAAATGATGGTGAGATGATACTTAGAAGAATGGATTCTTGTCAGTCTCCACTAACAAAAATAGGCAAAACCAAGTCAGATACGCCTCAGCATAGTTATGTCTGTCGCAGCCTTCTTGGGTTTCAGGAGGCACAAACAAACGTTATCACAATTATGGTGAAACGCTGAACACCTGCAAATAATTTTCAACGTAGTGGTTAATTGAAAAGCTCTGAGGCATACTTCTTGGAACAAGCCACTTACTTGTTCCCACGCAAAGAGGAGTATATAGAACCATGGTGGATTTCCAGCTGATGAAGTAAAGGATTATTAAAGGAACGGGATGACCATGGGGATCATCGTTAATTCTCTGAAACAGAATCCGCCCTTTTCACCTGCCAAACACATGCCCACTTCTCCTCTCTGGCGATAATAAAAACTAACCAGCGAACTGACAGAGGGCCTGACCCCCCCATCCACATCGACCACACACACAAAAAAAAAAAACCGTACCCTCCAGCTACTAATTATAATGCTAACTTGCAAAATTTCCCTGCATTTTAAAACAATGGAAAAATGGTGGTGGGATGATACTTAGAAGAATGGCTTCTTGTCAGTCTCCACTAACAAAAATAGGCAACACCAAGTCAGCTACTCCTCAGCATAGTTATGTCCATCGCAGCCTTCTTGGGTTTCAGGAGGCACAAACAAACGTTATCACAATTATGGTGAAACGCTGAACACCTGCAAATAATTTTCAACGTAGTGGTTAATTGAAAAGCTCTGTGGCATATTTCTTCGAACAAGCCAGTTACCTGTTCCCACGCAAAGAGGAGTATATAGAACCATGGTGGATTTCCAGCTGATGAAGTAAAGGATTATTAAAGGAACGGGATGACCATGGGGATCATCGTTAATTCTCTGAAACAGAATCCGCCCTTTTCACCTGCCAAACACATGCCCACTTCTCCTCTCTGGGGATAATAAAAACTAACCAGCAAAATGACAGCGGGCCTGACCCCCCATCCACAACGACCACACACAAAAAAAAACCGTACCCTCCAGCTACTAATTATAATGCTAACTTGCAAAATTTCCCTTCCTTTTAAAACAATGTAAAAATGGTGGTGGGATGCTTCTTAGAAGAATGGCTTCTTCTCAGTCTCCACTAACAAAAATATGCAACACGAAGTCAGCTACGCCTCAGCATACTTATGTCCTTGGCAGCCATATTGGGTTTCAGGAGACACATACACACGTTATCACAATTATGCTGAAACGCTGAAAACCTGCAAAGGATTTTGAACATACTGGTTAATTGAAAAGCTCTGAGGCATACTTCTTGGAACAAGCCAGTTTTCTGTGCCCACACATAGAGAAGATATAGAACCATGGTGGATTCCCAGCTCATGAAGCAAAGGATTCTTAAAGGAATGGGATTACCATGCGGATCCTGTTTAATTCTCTGAAACAGATCCGCAGTTTTCACCTGCCATACTAATACCCACTTCTCCTCTCTGGGGATAATAAAAACAAACCAGCGAACTGACAGAGGGCCTGACCAACACATCCACACCGACCCCACAGGAAAAAAAAAAAAAAAACACCGTAGCCTCCAGCTACTAATTATAATGCTAACTTGCAAAATTATCCTGCATTTTTAAACAATGGAAAAATGATGGTGAGATGATACTTAGAAGAATGGATTCTTGTCAGTCTCCACTAACAAAAATAGACAACACCAAGTCAGCTACGCCTCAGCATAGTTATATTCGTGGCATCCATCTTGGGTTTCAGGAGGCACAAACAAACGTTATCACAATTATGGTGAAACGCTGAACACCTGCAAATAATTTTCAACGTAGTGGTTAATTGAAAAGCTCTGCGGCACACTTCTTGGAACAAGCCAGTTACCTGTTCCCACGCAAAGAGGAGTATATAGAACCATGGTGGATTTCCAGCTGATGAAGTAAAGGATTATTAAAGGAACGGGATGACCATGGGGATCATCGTTAATTCTCTGAAACAGAATCCGCCCTTTTCTCCTGCCAAACACATGCCCACTTCTCCTCTCTGGGGATAATAAAAACTAACCAGCGAACTGACAGAGGGCCTGACCAACACATCCACATCGACCACACACACAAAAAAAACCGTAGCCTCCAGCTACTGATTATAATGCTAACTTGCAAAATTTCCCTGCCTTTTAAAACAATGGAAAAATGATGGTGGGATGATACTTAGAAGAATGGATTCTTGTCAGTCTCCACTAACAAAAATAGGCAAAACCAAGTCAGCTACTCCTCAGCATAGTTATGTCCGTCGCAGCCTTCTTGGGTTTCAGGAGGCACATACAAACGTTATCACAATTATGGTGAAATGCTGAACACCTGCAAATAATTTTCAACGTAGTGGTGAATTGAAAAGCTCTGCGGCATACTTCTTGGAACAAGCCAGGTACCTGTGCCCACGCATAGAGGAGTATATAGAAACATGGTGGAATCCCAGCTGATGAAGCAAAGGATTCTTAAAGGAATGAGATGACCATGCGGATCCTGTTTAATTCTCTGAAACAGAATCCGCACTTTTCACCTGCCAAACACATGCCCACTTCTCCTCTCTGGGGATAATAAAAACAAACCAGTGAATTGACAGATGGCCTGACCAACCCATCCACACTGAACCCACAAAAAAAAAAAAAGTACCCTCCAGCTACTAATTATAATGCTAACTTGCAAAATTTCCCTGCATTTTTAAACAATGGAAAAATGATGGTGGGATGATACTTAGAAGAATGGCTTCTTGTCAGTCACCACTGACAAAAATAGGCAACACCAAGTCAGCTACGCGTCAGCATAGTTATGTCCATAGCAGCCATATTTGGTTTCAGTAGGCACATACACACGTTATCACAATTATGGTGAAACGCTGAAAACCTGCAAAGGATTTTCAACATACTGGTTAATTGAAAAGCTCTGAGGCATACTTTTTGGAACAAGCCAGTTTCCTGTGCCCACGCATAGAGAAGTATATAGAACCATGGTGGATTCCCAGCTCATGAAGCAAAGGATTCTTAAAGGAACGGGATTACCATGCGGATCCTGTTTAATTCTCTGAAACAGATCCGCAGTATTCACCTGCCATACTAATACCCACTTCTCCTCTCTGGGGATAATGAAAACAAACCAGCGAACTGACAGAGGGCCTGACCAACACATCCACACCGACCCCACAGGAAAAAAAAAAAAAAAACACCGTAGCCTCCAGCTACTAATTATAATGCTAACTTGCAAAATTTTATTGCATTTATAAACAATGGAAAAATGATGGTGAGATGATACTTAGAAGAATGGATTCTTGTCAGTCTCCACTAACAAAAATAGGCAAAACCATGTCAGCTACGCCTCAGCATCGTTATGTTCGTGGCAGCCATCTTGGGTTTCAGTAGGCACAAACAAACCTTATCACAATTATGGTGAAACGCTGAACACCTGCAAATAATTTTCAACGTAGTGGTTAATTGAAAAGCTCTGCGGCATACTTCTTGGAACAAGCCAGTTACCTGTTCCCACGCAAAGAGGAGTATATAGAACCATGGTGGATTTCCAGCTGATGAAGTAAAGGATTATTAAAGGAACGGGATGAGCATGGGGATCATCGTTCATTCTCTGAAACAGAATCCGCCCTTTTCACCTGCCAAACACATGCCCACTTCTCCTCTCCGGGGATAATAAAAACTAACCAGTGAACTGACAGAGGGCCTGCCCAACACATCCACATCGACCACACACACACAAAAAAACCGTACCCTCCAGCTACTAATTATAATGCTAACTTGCAAAATTTCCCTGCATTTTAAAACAATGGAAAAATGGTGGTGGGATGATACTTAGAAGAATGGCTTCTTGTCAGTCTCCACTAAAAAAAATAGGCAACACCAAGTCAGCTACTCCTCAGCATAGTTATGTCCGTCGCAGCCTTCTTGGGTTTCAGGAGGCACAAACAAACGTTATCACAATTATGGTGAAACCCTGAACACCTGCAAATAATTTTGAACGTACTGGTTAATTGAAAAGCTCTGTGGCATACTTCTTGGAACAAGCCAGTTACCTGTTCCCACGCAAAGAGGAGTATATAGAACCATGGTGGATTTCCAGCTGATGAAGTAAAGGATTATTAAAGGAACGGGATGAGCATGGGGATCATCGTTCATTCTCTGAAACAGAATCCGCCCTTTTCACCTGCCAAACACATGCCCACTTCTCCTCTCTGGGGATAATAAAAACTAACCAGCGAACTGACAGAGGGCCTGACCCCCCCATCCACATCGACCACACACAAAAAAAAACCGTACCCTCCAGCTACTAATTATAATGCTAACTTGCAAAATTTCCCTGTATTTTAAAACAATGCAAAAATGGTGCTGGGATGATCCTAAGAAGAATGGCTTCTTGTCTGTCTCCACTAACAAAAATAGGCAACACCAAGTCAGCTACTCCTCAGCATAGTTATGTCCGTCGCAGCCTTCTTGGGTTTCAGGAGGCACATACAAACGTTATCAAAATTATGCTGAAACGCTGAAAACCTGCAAATAATTTTCAACGTAGTGGTTAATTGAAAATCTCTGCGGCATACTTCTTGGAACAAGCCAGGTACCTGTGCCCACGCATAGAGGAGTATATAGAAACATGGTGGAATCCCAGCTGATGAAGCAAAGGATTCTTAAAGGAATAAGATGACCATGCGGATCCTGTTTAATTCTCTGAAACAGAATCCGCACTTTTCACCTGCCAAACACATGCCCACTTCTCCTCTCTGGGGATAATAAAAACAAACCAGTGAATTGACAGATGGCCTGACCAACCCATCCACACTGACCCCACAAAAAAAAAAGTACCCTCCAGCTACTAATTATAATGCTAACTTGCAAAATTTCCCTGCATTTTTAAACAATGGAAAAATGATGGTGGGATGATACTTAGAAGAATGGCTTCTTGTCAGTCTCCACTGACAAAAATAGGCAACACGAAGTCAGCTACGCTTCAGCGTACTTATGTCCTTGGCAGCGATAGTGGGTTTCAGGAGACACATACACTCGTTATCACAATTATGGTGAAACGCTGAAAACCTGCAAAGGATTTTCAACATACTGGTTAATTGAAAAGCTCTGAGGCATACTTCTTGGAACAAGCCAGTTTCCTGTGCCCACGCATAGAGAAGTATATAGAACCATGGTGGATTCCCAGCTCATGAAGCAAAGGATTCTTAAAGGAACGGGATTACCATGTGGATCCTGTTTAATTCTCTGAAACAGATCCGCAGTATTCACCTGCCATACTAATACCCACTTCTCCTCTCTGGGGATAATAAAAACAAACCAGCGAACTGACAGAGGGCCTGACCAACACATCCACACCGACCCCACAGGAAAAAAAAAAAAAAAACGCCGTAGCCTCCAGCTACTAATTATAATGCTAACTTGCAAAATTTTATTGCATTTATAAACAATGGAAAAATGATGCTGAGATGATACTTAGAAGAATGGATTCTTGTCAGTCTCCACTAACAAAAATAGGCAAAACCATGTCAGCTACGCCTCAGCATCGTTATGTTCGTGGCAGCCATCTTGGGTTTCAGTAGGCACAAACAAACCTTATCACAATTATGGTGAAACGCTGAACACCTGCAAATAATTTTCAACGTAGTGGTTAATTGAAAAGCTCTGCGGCATACTTCTTGGAACAAGCCAGTTACCTGTTCCCACGCAAAGAGGAGTATATAGAACCATGGTGGATTTCCAGCTGATGAAGTAAAGGATTATTAAAGGAACGGGATGACCATGGGGATCATCGTTAATTCTCTGAAACAGAATCCGCCCTTTTCACCTGCCAAACACATGCCCACTTCTCCTCTCCGGGGATAATAAAAACTAACCAGCGAACTGACAGAGGGCCTGCCCAACACATCCACATCGACCACACACACACAAAAAAACCGTACCCTCCAGCTCCTAATTATAATGCTAACTTGCAAAATTTCCCTGCATTTTAAAACAATGCAAAAATGGTGCTGGGATGATCCTAAGAAGAATGGCTTCTTGTCTGTCTCCACTAACAAAAATAGGCAACACCAAGTCAGCTACTCCTCAGCATAGTTATGTCCTTCGCAGCCTTCTTGGGTTTCAGGAGGCACATACAAACGTTATCAAAATTATGCTGAAACGCTGAAAACCTGCAAATAATTTTCAACGTAGTGGTTAATTGAAAATCTCTGCGGCATACTTCTTGGAACAAGCCAGGTACCTGTGCCCACGCATAGAGGAGTATATAGAAACATGGTGGAATCCCAGCTGATGAAGCAAAGGATTCTTAAAGGAATGAGATGACCATGCGGATCCTGTTTAATTCTCTGAAACAGAATCCGCACTTTTCACCTGCCAAACACATGCCCACTTCTCCTCTCTGGGGATAATAAAAACAAACCAGTGAATTGACAGATGGCCTGACCAACCCATCCACACTGAACCCACAAAAAAAAAAAAAGTACCCTCCAGCTACTAATTATAATGCTAACTTGCAAAATTTCCCTGCATTTTTAAACAATGGAAAAATGATGGTGGGATGATACTTAGAAGAATGGCTTCTTGTCAGTCACCACTGACAAAAATAGGCAACACCAAGTCAGCTACGCGTCAGCATAGTTATGTCCATAGCAGCCATATTTGGTTTCAGTAGGCACATACACACGTTATCACAATTATGGTGAAACGCTGAAAACCTGCAAAGGATTTTCAACATACTGGTTAATTGAAAAGCTCTGAGGCATACTTTTTGGAACAAGCCAGTTTCCTGTGCCCACGCATAGAGAAGTATATAGAACCATGGTGGATTCCCAGCTCATGAAGCAAAGGATTCTTAAAGGAACGGGATTACCATGCGGATCCTGTTTAATTCTCTGAAACAGATCCGCAGTATTCACCTGCCATACTAATACCCACTTCTCCTCTCTGGGGATAATGAAAACAAACCAGCGAACTGACAGAGGGCCTGACCAACACATCCACACCGACCCCACAGGAAAAAAAAAAAAAAAACACCGTAGCCTCCAGCTACTAATTATAATGCTAAGTTGCAAAATTTTCCTGCATTTTTAAACAATGGAAAAATGATGGTGAGATGATACTTAGAAGAATGGATTCTTGTCAGTCTCCACTAACAAAAATAGGCAAAACCAAATCAGCTACGCCTCAGCATCGTTATGTTCGTGGCAGCCATCTTGGGTTTCAGGAGGCACAAACAAACATTATCACAATTATGGTGAAACGCTGAACACCTGCAAATAATTTTCAATGTAGTGGTTAATTGAAAAGCTCTTCGGCATACTTCTTGGAACAAGCCAGTTACCTGTTCCCATGCAAAGAGGAGTATATAGAACCATGGTGGATTTCCAGCTGATGAAGCAAAGGATTCTTAAAGGAACGGGATTACCATGCGGATCCTGTTTAATTCTCTGAAACAGATCCGCAGTTTTCACCTGCCATACTAATACCCACTTCTCCTCTCTGGGGATAATAAAAACAAACCAGCGAACTGACAGAGGGCCTGACCAACACATCCACACTGATCCCACAGGAAAAAAAAAAAAAAACACCGTAGCCTCCAGCTACTAATTATAATGCTAACTTGCAAAATTTTCCTGCATTTTGAAACAATGGAAAAATGATGGTGAGATGATACTTAGAAGAATGGATTCTTGTCAGTCTCCACTAAGAAAAATAGGCAAAACCAAATCAGCTACGCCTCAGCATCGTTATGTTCGTGGCAGCCATCTTGGGTTTCAGGAGGCACAAACAAACGTTATCACAATTACGGTGAAACGCTGAACACCTGCAAATAATTTTCAACGTACTCGTTAATTGAAAAGCTCTGCGGCATACTTCTTGGAACAACCCAGTTACCTGTGCCCACGCAAAGAGGAGTATATAGAACCATGGTGGATTTCCAGCTGATGAAGTAAAGGATTATTAAAGGAACGGGATGACCATGGGGATCATCGTTAATTCTCTGAAACAGAATCCGCCCTTTTCACCTGCCAAACACATGCCCACTTCTCCTCTCTGGGGATAATAAAAACTAACCAGCGAACTGACAGAGGGCCTGACCCCCCTATCCACATCGACCACACACACAAAAAAAAAACCCTACCCTCCAGCTACTAATTATAATGCTAACTTGCAAAATTTCCCTGCATTTTAAAACAATGGAAAAATGATGGTGAGATGATACTTAGAAGAATGGATTCTTGTCAGTCTCCACTAACAAAAATAGGTAAAACCAAGTGAGCTATGCCTCAGCATCGTTATATTCGTGGCAGCCATCTTGGGTTTCAGTAGGCACAAACAAACGTTATCACAATTTTGGTAAAACGCTGAACACCTGCAAATAATTTTCAACGTACTGGTTAATTGAAAAGCTCTGCGGCATACTTCTTGGAACAAGCCAGTTACCTCTTCCCACGCAAAGAGGAGTATATAGAAACATGGTGGATTTCCAGCTGATGAAGTAAAGGATTATTAAAGGAACGGGATGAGCATGGGGATCATCGTTAATTCTCTGAAACAGAATCCGCCCTTTTCACCTGCCAAACACATGCCCACTTCTCCTCTCTGGGGATAATAAAAACTAACCAGCGAACTGACAGAGGGCCTGACCCCCCCATCCACATCGACCACACACAAAAAAAAACCGTACCCTATAGCTACTAATTATAATGCTAACTTGCAAAATTTCCCTGCATTTTAAAACAATGCAAAAATGGTGGTGGGATGATACTAAGAAGAATGGCTTCTTGTCTGTCTCCACTAACAAAAATTGGCAACACCAAGTCAGCTACTCCTCAGCATAGTTATGTCCGTCGCAGCCTTCTTGGGTTTCAGGAGGCACATACAAACGTTATATAAATTATGCTGAAACGCTGAAAACCTGCAAATAATTTTCAACGTAGTGGTTAATTGAAAAGCTCTGCGGCATACTTCTTGGAACAAGCCAGGTACCTGTGCCCACGCATAGAGGAGTATATAGAAACGTGGTGGAATCCCAGCTGATGAAGCAAAGGATTCTTAAAGGAATGAGATGACCATGCGGATACTGTTTAATTCTCTGAAACAGAATCCGCACTTTTCACCTGCCAAACATATGCCCACTTCTCCTCTCTGGGGATAATAAAAACAAACCAGTGAATTGACAGATGGCCTGACCAACCCATCCACACTGACCCCACAAAAAAAAAAAAAAAAGTACCCTCCAGCTACTAATTATAATGCTAACTTGCAAAATTTCCCTGCATTTTTAAACAATGGAAAAATGATGGTGGGATGATACTTAGAAGAATGGCTTCTTGTCAGTCTCCACTAACAAAAATAGGCAACACGAAGACAGCTACGCCTCAGCATACTTATGTCCTTGGCAGCCATATTGGGTTTCAGGAGACACATACAAACGTTATGAGAATTATGGTGAAACGCTGAAAACCTGCAAATAATTTTCAACGTACTGCTTAATTGAAAAGCTCTGCGGCATACTTCTTGGAACAAGCCAGTTACCTTTGCCCACACATAGAGGAGTATATAGAACCATGATGGATTCCCAGCTGATGAAGCAAAAGTTTCCTAAAGGAACGGGATGAGCATGCCGATCCTGTTTCATTCTCTGAAACAGAATCCGAACTTTTCACCTGCCAAACACATGCCCACTTCTCCTCTCTGGGGATAATAAAAACTAACCAGCGAACTGACCGAGGGCCTGACCCCCCCCATCCACATCGACCACACACACAAAAAACCCGTACCCTCCAGCTACTAATTATAATGCTAACTTGCAAAATTTCCCTGCCTTTTAAAACAATGGAAAAATGGTGGTGGGATGATACTTGAAGAATGGCTTCTTGTCTGTCTCCACTAACAAAAATAGGCAACACCAAGTCAGCTACTCCTCAGCATAGTTATGTCCGTCGCAGCCTTCTTGGGTTTCAGGAGGCACATACAAACGTTATCAAAATTATGGTGAAACGCTGGAAACCTGCAAATAATTTTCTACGTAGTGGTTAATTGAAAAGCTCTGTGGCATTCTTCTTGGAACAAGCCAGGTACCTGTCCCCACACATACAGAAGTATATAGAAACATGGTGGAATCCCAGCTGATGAAGCAAAGGATTCTTAAAGGAATGAGATGACCATGCGGATCCTGTTTAATTCTCTGAAACAGAATCCGCACTTTTCAGCTGCCAAACACATGCCCACTTCTCCTCTCTGGGGATAATAAAAACAAACCAGCGATCTGACAGAGGGCCTGAACACCCATCCTGACCGACCCCACAAAAAAAAAAAGTACCCTCCAGCTACTAATTATAATGCCAATTTGCAAAATTTCCCTGCATTTTTAAACAATGGAGAGATGATGGTGGGATGATACTTAGAAGAATGGCTTCTTGTCAGTCTCCACTGACAAAAATAGGCAACACCAAGTCAGCTACGCCTCAGCATAGTTATGTCCTTAGCAGCCATATTTGGTTTCAGTAGGCACATACACACGTTATCACAATTATGGTGAAACGCTGAAAACCTGCAAAGGATTTTCAACATACTGGTTAATTGAAAAGCTCTGAGGCATACTTCTTGGAACAAGCCAGTTTCCTGTGCCCACGCATAGAGAAGTATATAGAACCATGGTGGATTCCCAGCTCATGAAGCAAAGGATTCTTAAAGGAACGGGATTACCATGCGGATCCTGTTTAATTCTCTGAAACAGATCCGCAGTATTCACCTGCCATACTAATACCCACTTCTCCTCTCTGGGGATAATAAAAACAAACCAGCGAACTCACAGAGGGCCTGACCAACACATCCACACCGACCCCACAGGAAAAAAAGAAAAAACACCGTAGTCTCCAGCTACTAATTATAATGCTAACTTGCAAAATTTTCCTGCATTTTTAAACAATGGAAAAATGATGGTGAGATGATACTTAGAAGAATGGATTCTTGTCAGTCTCCACTAACAAAAATAGGCAACACCAAGTCAGCTACGCCTCAGCATAGTTATGTTCGTGGCAGCCATCTTGGGTTTCAGGAGGCACATACAAACGTTATCACAATTAAGGTGAAACGCTGAACACCTGCAAATAATTTTCAACGTACTGGTTAATTTGAAAACTCTCCAGCATACTTCTTGGAACAAGCCAGGTACCTGTTCCCACGCAAAGAGGAGTATATAGAACCATGGTGGATTTCCAGCTGATGAAGTAAAGGATTATTAAAGGAACGGGATGACCATGGGGATCATCGTTAATTCTCTGAAACTGAATCCGCCCTTTTCACCTGCCAAACACATGCCCACTTCTCCTCTCTGGGGATAACAAAAACTAACCAGCGAACTGACAGAGGGCCTGACCCCCCCATCCACATCGACCACACACAAAAAAAAACCGTACCCTCCAGCTACTAATTATAATGCTAACTTCCAAAATTTCCCTTCATTTTTAACCAACGGAAAAATGATGGCGGCATGATACTTAGAAGAATGGCTTCTTGTCAGTCTCCACTAACCAAAATCGGCAAAACCAAGTCAGATACGCCTCAGCATAGTTATGTCTGTGGCAGCCATCTTGGGTTTCAAGGCACATACAAACGTTGTCGCAATTATGATGAAACGCTGAACACCTGCAAATAATTTTCAATGTACTTTTTATTTGAAAAGCTCTGTGCCATACTTCTTGGAACAAGCCAGTTTCCTGTGCCCACGCATAGAGAAGTATATAGAACCATGGTGGTTTCCCAGCTGATGAAGCAAAGGATTCTTAAAGGAAGCGGATCGCCATGCGGATCCTGTTTAATTCTTTGAAACAGAATCCGCACTTTTCACCTGCCAACAACATGCCCACTTCTCCTCTCTGGGGATAATAAAAACAAACCAGCGAACATCTAGAGGGCCTTGCACCCCCATCTACACCGACCCCACAAAAAAAAAAAAAGTACCCTCCAGCTACTAATTATAATACTAACTTGCAAAATTTCCCTGCATTTTAAAACAATGGAAAAATGGTGGTGGGATGATACTTAGAAGAATGGCTTCTTGTCAGTCTCCACTAACAAACATAGGCAACACCAAGTCAGCTACTCCGCAGCATAGTTATGTCCGTCGCAGCCTTCTTGGGTTTCAGGAGGCACAAAAAAACGTTATCACAATTATGGTGAAACGCTGAACACCTGCAAATAATTTTCAACGTACTGGTTAATTGAAAAGCTCTGCGGCATACTTCTTGGAACAACCCAGTTACCTGTTCCCACCAAAGAGGAGTATATAGAACCATGGTGGATTTCCAGCTGATGAAGTAAAGGATTATTAAAGGAACGGGATGACCATGGGGATCATCGTTAATTCTCTGAAACAGAATCCGCCCTTTTCACCTGCCATACACATGCCCACTTCTCCTCTCTGGGGATAATAAAAACTAACCAGCGAACTGACAGAGGGCCTGACCCCCCCCATCCACATCGACCACACACACAAAAAAACACCGTACCCTCCAGCTACTAATTATAATGCTAACTTCCAAAATTTCCCTTCATTTTTAACCAACGGAAAAATGGTGGTGGGATGATACTTAGAAGTATGGCTTCTTGTCAGTCTCCACTAACAAAAATCGGCAAAACCAAGTCAGCTACGCCTCGGCATAGTTATGTCTGTGGGAGCCATCTTGGATTTCAAGGCACATACAAACGTTGTCGCAATTATGATGAAACGCTGAACACCTGCAAATAATTTTCAATGTACTTTTTATTTGAAAACCTCTGTGGCATACTTCTTGGAACAAGCCAGTAACCTGTGCCCACCCATATGGGAGTATAGACAACCATGGTGGTTTCCCAGCTGATGAAGCAAAGGATTCTTAAAGGAAGCGGATTACCATGCGGATCCTGTTTAATTCTTTGAAACAGAATCCGCACTTTTCACCTGCCAACAACATGCCCACTTCTCCTCTCTGGGGATAATAAAAACAAACCAGCGAACATCTAGATGGCCTTGCACCCCCATCCACACTGACACCACAAAAAAAAAAAAAAAGTACCCTCCAGCTACTAATTATAATGCTAACTTGCACAATTTCCCTGCATTTTTAAACAATGGAAAAATCATGGTGGGATTATACTTAAAAGAATGGCTTCTTGTCAGTCTCCACTGACAAAAATAGGAAACACCAAGTCAGCTACTCCGCAGCATAGTTATGTCCGTCGCAGCCTTCTTGGGTTTCAGGAGGCACAAACAAATGTTATCACAATTATGGTGAAACGCTGAACACCTGCAAATAATTTTCAACGTAGTGGTTAATTGAAAAGCTCTGCGGCATACTTCTTGGAACAAGCCAGTTACTTGTTCCCACGCAAAGAGGAGTATATAGAACCATGGTGGATTTCCAGCTGATGAAGTTAAGGATTATTAAAGGAACGGGATGACCATGGGGATCATCGTTAATTCTCTGAAACAGAATCCGCCCTTTTCACCTGCCAAACACATGCCCACTTCTCCTCTCTGGGGATAATAAAAACTAACCAGCGAACTGACAGAGGGCCTGACCCCCCCCATCCACATCGACCACACACACAAAAAAAAACCGTACCCTCCACCTACTAATTATAATGCTAACTTGCAAAATTTCCCTGCATTTTAAAACAATGCAAAAATGGTGCTGGGATGATACTTAGAAGAATGGCTTCTTGTCTGTCTCCACTAACAAAAATAGGCAACACCAAGTCAGCTACTCCTCAGCATAGTTATGTCCGTCGCAGCCTTCTTGGGTTTCAGGAGGCACATACAAACGTTATCAAAATTATGGTGAAACGCTGAAAACCTGCAAATAACTTTCAACGTACTGGTTAATTTGAAAACTCTCCAGCATACTTCTTGGAACAAGCCAGGTACCTGTGCCCACGCATAGAGGAGTATATAGAAACATGGTGGAATCCCAGCTGATGAAGCAAAGGATTCTTAAAGGAATGAGATGACCATGCGGATCCTGTTTAATTATCTGAAACAGAATCCGCACTTTTCACCTGCCAAACACATGCCCACTTCTCCTCTCTGGGGATAATAAAAACAAACCAGTGAATTGACAGATGGCCTGACCAACCCATCCACACTGACCCCACAAAAAAAAAAAAAGTACCCTCCAGCTACTAATTATAATGCTAACTTGCAAAATTTCCCTGAATTTTTAAACAATGGAAAAATGGTGGTGGGATGATACTTAGAAGAATGGCTTCTTGTCAGTCTCCACTAACAAAAATAGGCAACACGAAGTCAGCTACACCTCAACATACTTATGTCCTTGGCAGCCATATTGGGTTTCAGGAGACACATACAAAGGTTATCAAAATTATGGTGAAACGCTGAAAACCTGCAAATAATTTTCAACGTACTGCTTAATTGAAAAGCTCTGCGGCATACTTCTTGGAACAAGACATTTACCTGTGCCCACACATAGAGGAGTATATAGAACCATGGTGGATTCCCAGCTGATGAAGCAAAATTTTCCAAAAGGAACGGGATGAGCATGCGGATCCTGTTTCATTCTCTGAAACAGAATCCGCACTTTTCACCTGCCAAACACATGCCCACTACTCTTCTCTGGGGATAATAAAAACAAACCAGCGATCTGACAGAGGGCCTGAACATCCATCCTGACCGACCCCACACACAAAAAAAAGTACCCTCCAGCTACTAATTATAATGCCAATTTGCAAAATTTCCCTGCATTTTTAAACAATGGAGAAATGATAGTGGGATGATACTTAGAAGAATGGCTTCTTGTCAGTCTCCACTGACAAAAATAGGCAACACCAAGTCAGCTACTCCTCAGCATAGTTATGTCCGTAGCAGCCATATTTGGTTTCAGTAGGCACATACACACGTTATCACAATTATGGTGAAACGCTGAAAACCTGCAAAGGATTTTCAACATACTGGTTAATTGAAAAGCTCTGAGGCATACTTCTTGGAACAAGCCAGTTTCCTGTGCCCACGCATAGAGAAGTATATAGAACCCTGGTGGATTCCCAGCTCATGAAGCAAAGGATTCTTAAAGGAACGGGATTACCATGTGGATCCTGTTTAATTCTCTGAAACAAATCCGCAGTTTTCACCTGCCACACTAATACCCACTTCTCCTCTCTGGGGATAATAAAAACAAACCAGCGAACTGACAGAGGGCCTGACCAACACATCCACACCGACCCCACAGGAAAAAAAAAAAAACACCGTAGCCTCCAGCTACTAATTATAATGCTAACTTGCAAAATTTTCCTGCATTTTTAAACAATGGAAGAATGATGGTGAGATGATACTTAGAAGAATGGATTCTTGTCAGTCTCCACTAACAAAAATAGGCAAAACCAAGTCAGCTACGCCTCAGCATAGTTTTGTTCGTGGCAGCCATCTTGGGTTTCAGGAGGCACAAACAAACGTTATCACAATTATGGTGAAACGCTGAACACCTGCAAATAATTTTCAACGTACTGGTTAATTGAAAAGCTCTGCGGCATACTTCTTGGAACAAGCCAGTTACCTGTTCCCACGCAAGGAGGAGTATATAGAACCATGGTGGATTTCCAGCTGATGAAGTAAAGGATTATTAAAGGAACGGGATGACCATGGGGATCATCGTTAATTCTCTGAAACAGAATCCGCCCTTTTCACCTGCCATACACATGCCCACTTCTCCTCTCTGGGGATAATAAAAACTAACCAGCGAACTGACAGAGGGCCTGACCCCCCCCATCCACATCGACCACACACACAAAAAAACACCGTACCCTCCAGCTACTAATTATAATGCTAACTTCCAAAATTTCCCTTCATTTTTAACCAACGGAAAAATGGTGGTGGGATGATACTTAGAAGAATGGCTTCTTGTCAGTCTCCACTAACAAAAATCGGCAAAACCAAGTCAGCTACGCCTCGGCATAGTTATGTCTGTGGGAGCCATCTTGGGTTTCAAGGCACATACAAACGTTGTCGCAATTATGATGAAACGCTGAACACCTGCAAATAATTTTCAATGTACTTTTTATTTGAAAACCTCTGTGGCATACTTCTTGGAACAAGCCAGTCACCTGTGCCCACCCATACGGGAGTATAGACAACCATGGTGGTTTCCCAGCTGATGAAGCAAAGGATTCTTAAAGGAAGCGGATTACCATGCGGATCCTGTTTAATTCTCTGAAAGAGAATCCACACTTTTCACCTGCCAAACACATGCCCACTTGTCCTCTCTGGGGATAATAAAAGAAAACCAGCGAACTCACAGAGGGCCTGAAACGCCCATCCACTCCTACCCCACAAAAAAAGAAAAAAAAATACGTACCCTACATCTAATTATAATACTAACTTGCAAAATTTCCCTCCATTTTTACGCAATGGAAAAATGATGGTGGGTTGATACTTAGAAGAATGTCTTCTTGTCAGTCTCCACTAACAAAAATAGGCATCAACAAGTCAGCTATGCCTCAGCATATTTATATCGGTGGCAGCCATCTTGGGTTTAAGGAGGCACATTCAAACGTTATCACAATTATGGTTAAACATGCTAAAAACCTGACAATTCTAAAAGTACTGGTTAATTCAAAAGCTCTGTCGCATACTTCTTGGAACAAGCCAGTTACCTGTGCCCATGCAAAGAGAGGTCTAGAGAACCATGGTGGATTCCCAGGTGATGAATCAAAGGATTCTTAAAGGAACAGGCTCAAAAGTGCAGATCCTGTTTCAGTCTAAGTGTGAAACAGGATCCGCACATTTTGCCTGCAACACACATTCGCCCTTCTCATCTCTAGGGATAACAAAAACAGCCCATCGGATTTACAGATGCCCTGCCCCCGGCCCCCACCACCCCACACAAAATAGTCTGCTCCAGCGACTCGTCCTTATGCTATCTGGTGAAAGGTCATAAGCCTTTTAAAAAACTGGAGATAGGATGGTAGAATTATACCTAAAAGACTGGCTTATTGCCAGATTCCCATACCAAGTATTGGCAACAGCAAGTGACGTAGGCCTCAGCATAGGTTTGTCCATGGCAGCCATCTTGGTTTTGAGGAGACACAGATGAACCTTATAACAATTATAATAAAAGGTGCTGCGAAAGCTGTTAAATAATTCTCATGGTAGTGGTTATTTCAAAAGCTCTGCGGCATACTTCTTTGAACTAGCCAGTTAACTGGGCCCACGCATAGTGCGGTGTAGAGAACTATGGTGGATTCCCAGCTGATGAAGCAAAGGATTCTTAAAGGAACAGGATGAACATGCGGATCCTGTTTCATACTCTGAAACAGGATCTGCACTTTTCACCTGCCAAACACATGCCCACTTCTCCTCTCTGGGGATAATAAAAAGAAACCACAGAACTGGCGGAGGGCTTGCCGCACCAGCCCCCAGACCCCACATAAAAACTTCCCGTCCAGTGACTCCTTGTTATTCTAACTGCCAAAAGGTGCTCTGACTTTTAAAATAGTGGAGAAGGATGGTGAAATGATACTTAAAAGAATGTATTCTTTCCAGTCTCCAGTACCAAGGATCGGCCACACAAAGTGAGCTCGGCCTCAGCATAGTTTTGTCCATGGCAGCCATCTCGAGACGAACCTTATGACAATTATGATGAAAGGTGCTGCAAAACCTGGCAAATAATTCTCAACGTAGTGGTTTTTTCAAAAGCTCTGTGGAATACTTCTTGGAACCCGGCAGTTTTCTGGGCCCACGCATAGAGGGGTCTAGAGAACCATGATGGATTCCCAGGTGATGAATCAAAGGATTCTTAAAGGAACAGGCTGAAAAGTGCGGATCCTGTTTCAGTCTGAGACTGAAACACTATATGCACTTTTTGCCTGCAACACACATGCCCACTTCTCCTCTCTAGGGATAATAAAAACAATCAATCGGATTGACAGATGTCCTCCCCCGCCCCCCAACACTGTACACAAAAAGCTCCCCTCCAGCGACTCATCCTTATGCTATCTGGCGAAAGGTCCTCTGCGTTTTAAAATAATGAAGATAGGATGGTGGAATTATACTTAAAATACTGGCCTTTTGCCAGACTCCCATACCAATTATTGGCAACAGGAAGTGACCTAGGTGTCAGCATAGGTTTGTCCGTGGCTGCCATCTAGGGTTTTAGGAAGCACAGATGAACCTTATCAAAATTATGGTAAAAGTGCTGGAAAAGCTGGCAGATAATTTCCATATTAGTGGTTATTTCAAAAGCTCTGAGGAAAACTTCTTGGAACCAGGCAGTTTTCTGTGTGCACTAAAAGAGGGGTCTAGAGAACCATGGTGGATTCCCAGCTGATGAAGCAAAGGATTCTTAATGGAACGGGGTGAAAAGTGCAGATCCTGTGTCTGTCTAAGACTGAAACAGGACGCACACTTTTCACCTGCCACACACATGCCCACTTTTCCTTTCTGGGGATAATAAAAACAAACCAGCGAACTGACAAAGGGCCTGCCCCCCTTCCACCCACGCAGATCCCCCCCAAAAAAATTCCCCTCCAGCTACTAATTATTATGCTAACTTGCAAAATTTCCCTGCATTTTTAAACAATGGAGAAAGGACGGTGGAGTGATACTTAGAAGAATGGCTTCTTGTCAGTCTCCACTAACAAAAATAGGCAACACCAAGTCAGCTACGCCTCAGCATAGTTATGCCCGTGGCAGCCATGTTGGGTTTAAGGAGGCACATACAAACTTTATCATAATTATGGTGAAACGTGCTGAAAACCCGGCAAATAATTCTCAACGTACTGTTTAATTCAAAAGCTCTGTGGCATACTTCTTGGAAGAAGCCAGTTACCTGGGCCCACGCATAGAGGGGTCTAGAGAACCATGGTGGATTCCAAGGTGATGAATCTAAGGATTCTTAAAGGAACAGGCTGAAAAGTGCAGATCCTGACTGAAACAGGATTCTGACTTTTTGCCTGCAACACACATGCCCACTTCTCCTCTCTAGGGATAACAAAAACAACCCATCGGATTGACAGATGGCCTGCCCCCGCCCCCCACCACCCCACCCAAAATCGTGCCCTCCAGCAACTGATCCTTATGCTATCTGGCAATACGTCCTCTGCCTTTTAAAATAATGGAGATAGAATGGTGGAATTATACCTAAAAGACTGGCTTATTGCCAGACTCCCATACCAAGTATTCGCAACAGCAAGTCACCTAGGCCTCAGCACACGTTTGTCCCTGGCAGCCATCTTGGGTTTAAGGAGGCACAGATGAACCTTATCACAATTATGGTGAAAGGTGCTGCAAAAGCGGTCAAGTAATTCTCATGGTAGTGGTTACTTGAAAAGCTCTGCGGCATAATTCTTTGAACTAGCCAGTTAACTGGGCCCACGCATAGAGCAGTCTAGAGGCCCATGGTGGATTCCCAGCTGATGAAGCAAGGGCTTCTTAATGGAACGGGGTGAAAAGTGCGGTTTCTGTTTCAGTCTAAGACAGAAACGGGATCCGAACTTTTCACCTGCCACACACATGCCCACTTCTCCGGTCTGGGGAAAATAAAAACAATCCAGCGAACTGACAGAGGGCCTGCGCCCCCCACCCACACCGACCCCACAAATAAAAATGTCCCCTCCAGCTACTAATTATTATGCTAACTTGCAAAGGTTTCCGTGCATTTTAAAATAATGGGGAAAGTATGGTGGAATGATACTTAAAAGAATGGCCTCCTTCCAGCCTCCAGTAACAAGTGTCGTGAAATCCAAGTGACCTAGGCCTCAGCATAGTTTTCTCCGTGGCAGCCATCTTGTGTTTAAGGAGGCACAGACGATCCTTATCACAATTATGGTGATATGTGCTGCAGAAACTGGCAAATAATTCTACACGTAGTGTTTATCTCAAAAGCTGTGCAGCATACATCTTGGTACAGGCCAGTTCATGGGCCCATGCATGGAGGGTTCTAAGGAACCATGGTGGATTCCCAGCTGATGAATCAAAGGATTTTTAATGGAACCAGCTGAAAAGTGCGGATACTGTTTCAGTCTAACTGAAACAGGATCCGCACATTTCACCTGCCACAAATATATCCACTTCCCTGTCTGGGCATAATAAACACAAACAACCAGACTGACAGAGGGACTGTCCCCCAAACCACCCCGATCCCACCCAAAAACATCCCCTCCGTTGACTCATCCTTATGCTAACTGCCGAAAGTTGCTCACCTTTTAATATAAGGGAGAAAGGATGGTGCAATGATAATTAAAAGACTGGATTCTTGTCAGACTCCCGTACCAAGTATTGGCAACACCAAGCGAGAGAACTCTCAGTATAGGTTTGTCCATGGAAGCCATCTAGGGTTTAAGGAAGCACAAATGAACCTTATCAAAATTATGGTAAAAGTGCTGGAAAAGCTGGCAAATAATTTCCATGGTAGTGGTTATTTCAGATGCTCTGTGGCATACTTCTTTGAACTAGCCTGTTAAGTGGGCCCACACATAGTGGGGTGTAGAGAACTATGGTGGATTCCCAGCTGATGAAGCAAAGGATTCTTAAAGGAACAGGATGAAAAGTGCCGATCCTGTATCAGTCTAAGACTGAAACAGGATCCACACTTTTCACTTGCCACACACATGTCCACTTCTCCTCTCCGGGGATAATAAAAACAAACCACTGGACTGACAGAGGGCCTGGCTCTGCCTCTCCCACCCCACACAAAAACGTTTCCTCCAGCGACTCATCCTTAAGCTAAATGGCAATAGGTGCTCTGCCTTTTAAAATAGTTGTGAAAGGAAGGTGGAATGATACTTAAAGGAATGGCTTCTTGCCACGGACCAGTACCAATTATCGGCAACTCCAAGGGAGATTGGCCTAACCGTAGTTTTTTCTGTGGAAGCCAGCTTGGGTTTCAGGATGCACTGCCTAACCTTTTCACAATCATTGTGAAAGTTGCTGCAAAAACTGGCAAATAATACTCAATGTAGTGGTTATTTCCAAAGCTCTGCGGCATACTTCTTGGAACTAGCCAGTTACCTGGGCCCACGCTCAGGGAGGTCTAGAGAACCATGGTGGATTCCCAACTGATGAATTAAAGGATTCCAAAAGGAACAGGCTCAAAAGCGGAGATACTGTTTCAGACTGAAACAGGATCCAAAGTTTTCACCTGCCACATACATGCCCGCTTCTCCTCTCTGGGAATAATAAAAACAAACCACCGGACTGACAGAGGGCCTGCCCTCCCACACACACCCAACCCCACACAAAAAGCCGCTCCAATGACTCATCTTTATGCTAACTGGCGAAAGGTGCACTGCCTTTTAAAATAATGGAGAAAAGACGGTGGAATTGTACTTAAAAAAAATGGCTTCTTGCCAGGCTCCAGTAAAATGTATCGGTACACCAAGGGAGCTAGGCCTCAGCATAGTTTTGTCCGTGGCAGCCTGCTTGGGTTTAAGGAGGCACAGATGAACCTTATCACAATTATGGTCAAAGGTGCTGCAAAAACTGGCAAACAATTCTCAACGTAGTGGTTATTTCAAAAGCTCTACGGCATACATCTTGGAACTAGCCAGTTACCTGGGCCCACACATAGAGGGGTCTCGACAGCCATGGTGGATTCCCAGCTGATGAATCAAAGGATTCGTAAAGGAACTGGCTGAAAAGTGCGGATCCTGTTTCAGTCTAAGACTGAAACAGGATCCGTACTTTTCACCTGCCACACACATGCCCACCTCTCCTCTTTGGGCATAATAAAGACAAATCACCAGACAGACAGAGAGCCTTCCCCTCAACGCACCACCCGACCCCACTCAAAAACGTCCCCTCCAGCAACTCATTCTTATGATAACTGGAAAAAGGTGTTCTGCCTTTTAAAATGATGGAGAAAGGATGGTGGAATGACTCTTAATAGCATGGCTTCTTGCCAGGCTCCAGTACCAACTATCGGCAATACCAAGTGAACTAGGCCTCAGCATAGTTTTGTCCGCCCCAGCCATCTTGGGTTGAAGGAGGCACGGACGAACCTTATCACAATTATGGTGAAAGGTGGTGCAAAAACTAGCAAATAATTCTCAACGTAGTGGTTATTTCAAAAGCTCTGTGGCATACTTCTTGGAACTAGCCAGTTACCTGGGCCCATGCATAGAGGTCTTTAAAGAACCATGGTGTATTCCCAGCTGATGAATCAAACGATTCTTTTTTGTTTGTTTGTTTGTTTGTTAGCTCATTATGGGGGTACAAAAGATCAGGCTATATACATTCCCCATGCCTCCCCTTTCCCCCGATTCTGAGCTTCAATTTTGTCCATTCCCTAGTCAGTGCACATCACATTCATCATGTAGGTGTGCACCCCTCCTCTCCCCCACCCCATCCCCCCCAGTTAGAACTTGAAGGGTGTCCATTCCCCAGGCAGTGCACATCACATTCATCAAGTAGGTATACACCCATCCCTTCCACCCGGCCCCAACCTCTGTCCGATACCCAATTGGTGTTGTTCCCAAATGTGCACTCAGGGAAACCAATTTGCTGGTGAGTACATGTGGTGCTTATTTTTCCATTCTTGGGATACTTCACTTAATAGAATGGGATCCAGCTCTCTCCAGGAGAACCAAAGAGATGCCATATCGCCATTATTTCTAATAGCTGAGTAATATTCCATGGTATACATATACCACATTTTGCTAATCCATTCATGAATTGATGGGCATTTGGGTTGTTTCCACATCTTTGTGATTGTGAATTGTGCTGCTATAATCATTCAGGTGCAGGTGTCTTTTTTATAGAATGACTTTTGTTCTTCTGGGTAGATGTCCAATAATGGAATTGCTGGATCGAATGGTAGGTCTACTTGAATCTGTTTAAGGTATCTCCACGTTGCTTTCCACAGGGGCTGCACTAGTTTACAGTCCCACCAGCAGTGTATGAATGTACCTATCTCCCCACACCCACACCAACATGTATAGTTTTGGGACTTTTTGATAAAGGCCATTCCCACTGGAGTTAAGTGATATCTCATTGTGGTTTTGATTTGCATTTCCCTGATGATTAGAGATGTTGAACACTTTTTCATATGTTTGTTAGCCATTTTTATATCTTCTTTTGAAAAATTTCTATTTATGTCCTTTGCCCACTTTTTGATAGGGTTGTTTGATTTTTTCTTACTGATTTTCCTGAGTTCTAAATAGATTCTTGTTATCAGTCCTTTATCTGATGTGTAGTATGCGAAAATTTTTTCCCATTCTGTACGTTGTCCATTTACTCTCGTGACTGTTTCTTTGGCTGTGCAGAAGCTTTTTAATTTGATCAGGTCCCATTTATTTATTTTTGTTGTTGCTGTGATTGCTTTAGGGGTCTTCTTCATAAATTCTTTGCCTAGGCCAATGTCTGTAAGAGTCTTTCCTACATTTTCTTCTAGAATTCTAATAGTTTCTGACCTTAGGTTTAAGTCTGTTAACCACTGTGATTTGATTTTTGTGAGGGGTGAGAGTTATGTGTCCTGTTTTAGTCTTCTACATGTGGATATCCAGTTTTCCCAGCACCATTTATTAAATAAGGAATCTTTTCCCCAGAGTATGTTTTTGTCTGCTTTGTCAAAGATTAGATGGCTATATGAGGATGGTTTTATATTGGGATTTTCTGTTCTGTTCCACTGGTCTGTGTCCCTGCACTTGTGCCAGTACCAGGCTGTTTTAAGAACCACAGCCTTGTAGTATAGTTTGAAGTCTGGCAAATTAATACTTCCCATTTTGTTTTTGTTGTTTAAGATTGCTTTTGCTAAACGGGGTCTTCCCTGGTTCCATACAAAGCGTAAAATTATTTTTTCTATGTCTGTGAAAAAAGATGTTGGTAATTTAATAAGGATTGCATTGAATCTGTAGATAACTTTGGGCAGTATAGACATTTTAACAATGTTGATTCTACCGATCCATGAGCATGGTATGGTTTTCCACCTATTTACATGTTCTGCAATTTCCTTCCTCAGTGTTTCATAGTTCTCCCTATAGAGGTCCTTTACCTCCTTAGTTAAATAAATTCCTAGGTATTTTATTTTCTTTGTTGCTATTTTGAAGGGTATTGAGTCCTTAATTTGGTTTTCCATTTGACTGTTATTGGCATATATGAATGCCTCTGATTTGTGTGTATAGATTTTGTATCCTGAGACTTCACTGAATTCATTGATCAATTCCAGGAGTCTCTTGGTTGAAACCTTGGGGTTTTATAGATATAACATCATATCATCAGCAAAGAGTGAGAGTTTGATCTCTTCTGTCCCTATTTCAACTCCCTTGATTCTGCTCTCTTGCCTGATAGCTCTTGCAAGGACTTCCAATACTATGTAGAAAAGTAATGGGGACAGTGGTAAGCCTTGTCTGGTTCCAGTTTGAAGTGGGAATGCTTTCAGTTTTTCCCCATTCAGTATGATGTTGGCTGAGGGTTTGTCGTATATGGCTTGTATCATTTTTATATAGGCCCCATCTATGCCTATTTTGTTAAGTGTTCTTATCATAAAAGGGTGTTGAATTTTGTCAAATGCTTTCTCTGCATCTATTGAGAGGATCATCTGATCTTTATTTTTGCTTCTATTTATGTGATGAATTACATTCCCATATGTCAAACCATCCCTGCATCTCTGGGATGAAGCCCACTTGGTCGTGATGGATTATTTTTTTGATAAGCACTTGGATTCGATTTGTTAGAATTTTATTGAGAATTTTTGCATCTATATTCATAAGAGAAATTGGTCTATAGTTCTCTGTTTTAGTTGCATCCTTTCCTGGATTTGGTATCAGGATTATGTTGGCTTGGTAAAAAGTGTTGGGGAGAATCCCATCCTTCTCTATATTGGAGAATAGTTTATGTACGATGGGCACCAGTTCTTCTTTGTAGGTATGGTAGAATTCAGGTGTGAACCCATCTGGTCCAGGGCTTTTCTTTTTGGGAAGGTTTTTTATTGCTGTTTCAATTTCAGATCTAGATATCGGTCTATTCAGGAATTCTATTTCTTCCTGGTTGAGCCTGGGAAGGCTGTGTGTTTATAAGAATTTGTCCATTTCCTCCAGGTTTTCTAATTTGTGTGCATAAAGATTTTTGTAGAATTCATAGATGATATCATGTATCTCTGTGGCATCAGTCGTGATTACTCCTTTCGTGTTCCTGATCGAGGTTATAAGAGATTTTTCTTTTCTGCTCTTGGTTAGTTTAGCCAGAAGTGTGTCAATTTTGTTTATTTTTTCAAAGAACCAACTTTTGGTTTTATTAATCTCCGTTATGGTTTGGTTTAATCTCCCTTATGCTCCCTTATGGTCCTTTTCATTTAGTTCTGATTTAATCTTAATAATTTCCTTCTGCTGGGTTTGGGTTTGGTCTCTTCTTTCTTCTCCAGCTCTTTGAGTCTATTCATTAGATTGTCTATTTGTAAGTTTTCTGTCTTTTTGGTATAGGCATTTATGGAAATAAATTTTCCTCTCAGGACTGCTTTAGCTGTGTCCCACAGATTTTGATAAGTTGTATCTCCTTTGTCGTTTAATTCAAAGAATCTTTTGATTTCTGACTTGATTTCTTCATTTATAAAACGATTGTTCAGGAGAAGGTTATTTAGCTTCCATGACTTTGAGTAGAAATGAGGATTTCTGTTAGGGTTCATTGTTACTTTTATTCCACTGTGATCCGAGAAGCTGCATGGTATTATTTCTATATTTTTAAATTTTTTAAGACATTCTTTATGTCCTAAGATATGGTCAATCTTGGAGAATGTCCCATGAGCTGATGAGAAGAACTTATATTCAGTGGTATTTGGGTAGAATGTCCTGTAGATGTCAGTCAGGCCCATTTGTTCTAGCATTCTATTTACGTCCAATATTTCTTTGTTTATTTTTTGTTTGGAGGATCTGTCTTGAACTGTCAGTGGCGTGTTAAAATCTCTGGCTACTAAAGTGTTGTTATCTATCATTTGGTTCAGATCAAGTAGGGTTTGCTTTATGAATCTGGGTGCACCTAGATCGGGTGCATATATGTTAAGTATAGTTATGTCTTCTTGTTGAATTGTACCCTTCACCAGTATATAGTAACCATCTTTGTCTTTCTTTACTTTTGTTGATTTAAAAACTACGTTATCGGAGATTAGAACTGCCACGCCAGCTTTCTTTTGGGTTCCATTTGCTTGGAATATTGATTTCCACCCTTTTATTTTCAGTCTAAATGCATCCTTGCAGGTTAGATGAGTTTCCTGAAGACAGCAGATACTTGGCTTATATCTTTTTTATCCATCGGGCCAGTCCATGTCTCTTGAGTGGGGAATTCAATCCATTCACATTTAATGAGAGAACTGATAAGCGAGACAGATTGCTGTTCCTCATGTTGGGTTGAATTTCATTGATCTGTTTTCTCTCTTGAGCCATTATGATAACTGTGTTTTCATATTTATCTCTTGATTAGTGTTACATTCGAGGGTCCTTCTTGTGCTGGACCACGTGTAACTCTGTTTTGAATACTTCTTGGAAAGCTGCTCTTGTCTTGGTGAATTCTCTGAGTTTTTGTTTATCTGAGAATGTCTTAATTTCACCTTCATATATAAAACTGAGCTTATCTGGGTACAGGATTCTAGGCTGGGCATTATTCTGTTTCAGAAGAGTGAGAATGGGGCTCCAATCTCTTCTTGCTTGTAAGGTTTCAGTTGAGAAATCTGGCGTGATTCGGATGGGCTTTCCTTTGTATGTTACTTGTTTCTTTCTCCTTACAGATTGAAGAAGGGCCTCGTTAGTGGATATTTTGGTCAGTCTGATAACTACATGACGTGGTGTCTTCCTATTTGGTATGAATCTCTCAGAGGTTCTTTGAGCTTCTTGAACCTGTGTATCTAGAGATTTGGCAAGGCCTGGGAAATTTTCCTCAATTATATCTTCAGATACTTTATTCAACCCTTGCTTATTGTCTTCTTCACCCTCAGGAATGCCGATAACTCTCACGTTAGGCTTCTTCACATAATCCCACATTTCTTGTAGACTATGATTATTTCTCATGTTTCTTTGTTTTAACTCTGTGACTGCCTTATTTAATTGGAAAGTGTTATCTTCGATCTCTGAGATTCTTTCTTCTGTTTGATCTACCCTGCTCTTGAGACTTTCCACTGTGTTTTGTAGCTCCTTGAATAAATTTTTCATTTCCAGGAGTTCAGTTTGATTTTTCTTCAGTATTTCAATTTCTTTGGTGAATTTTTCTTCCAAGTCCTGGATCTTTTTTGTGGTTTCTTTGTGTTGATTATCCATTTTTTCTTGCATAATGTTCAGCGTATTTATGATCCATGTTTGAAATTCTTCCTGTGACATGTTGCTATTTGGAATCTGCTTTGTGTTAATTGGTGGAGAACTAGTAATCCTCTTTGAGGGCATGGTTTCAGCTTGATTCTTTATACTCCTGGAGTTCCTTCGCTGAGCCCTTCCCATCTGAATGAATCCTTAAGATCCCTTCTTTCAGCTTTAGTCTGGATAGGGGCACACTGTGAGTGTCAGGTAAGCTGCCTCCTCTGTCACTAGGGGGAGCCCTTCACATATTGTTCAGGATTTTGCTAGCTCCGCTGGGGGGGCTGCCCCTCTTCCTCTCCCGAGGTGGCTTCTGTCTCTCTCTGTGAGAAAGACAGTGGATAGGGAGAGTGGAGCGGTGCCCTCATTCGCCCAACGCCCCAGCCACTGCAGTTCCCGCGGGCGATGGTCTGCCCCACCCCAATGTCTGCAAGGTCCACGCTCTACTCTCTCGTGACTGGGGAACCACTCAGTGTTCACACAAAGGTGGAGCTCCTAGTCAGGGTCCGTGGACTAGGGAAGGGAGCCGCCCAGGGAGCCGCCCGGTACCCAATCGCTCCTCAGCGTTTAGGCTGTGGACCCCGACAATGGCGGCCGCCCGTCTGCAGATCACTGTCACTGGGGTTGAATGCTCAGGGACCGGCAGAGGCCAGAGGAGCCGGGGACCGGGAGAATCCAGCCGCCCACCTATACGAGGCAGTTTGGCATCTGCTAGAGCCGGGACCAAAGCAGCCCCACCGCCCGCGTATAGGAGACAGTTGCTAGGTGCGTCAGCTGCGCACAGCACTCCAGGGTCCAAAATGCCTCCTGCCAATGTCTCCTCTCTGCAGAGCCCCACATCTCCCGTGGCGATTCTGCACCGACTTCAGGCAGATCCTCAATTGAGTGGGTGTGGAGGTCAGAGGGGGAAGAAGATGCTTTCCTGTGGGGCTGAACCCACCCCACTCTCTGGTGAGGTGGGTACAGCTGTCCCGTGCTCCCTTCTCTATTGGCCATCCCGCACTCTCCAGATTTTGGTGATTTATTTCCCTAATCACCTCAGTCTTTTCTTGCTCTCTCTCTCTGTCCCACGCTGATTCTCCATGGATTCACACCACCGTTCTTGTGGGGAAGTGAACCTCTAGGGTTGTGGGCAGTGGGAGACCCATGCCTTCCACTCCAGGAGCACGAATCCAGGAGGTCACCACCATTCCACCATCATTGAGAATGAATCAAAGGAGTCTTAAAGGAACGGGCTGAAAAGTGCGGATCCTGTTTCAGTCTAAGTCTGAAACAGGATCCGCACTTTTCACCTGCCACACACATGCCCACTTCTCCTCTCTGGGCATAATAAAAACAAACCACTGGACTGACAGAGGGCTTGCCCCCCCACACACACCACACGACCCCACACAAAAACGTCCCCTCCAGTGACTCATTCTTATGCTAACTGGCAAACGGTGCTATGCCTTTTAAAATAATGGAAAAAGGATGGTGGAATGATACTTGAAAGACTGGTTTTATTCCACGCTCCCGTACCAAGTATCGGCAACACCAAGTGAGCTAGGCCTCAGCATAGTTTTTTCCCTGGCAGCCATCTTGGGATTAAGGAGGCAGAGAAGTACCTTGTCACAATTATGGTGAAAGGTGCTGCAAAAACTGGCAAATAATTCTCCACGTAGTGGTTATTTCAAAAGCTCTATGGCATACTTCTTGGAACCAGCTAGTTACCTGGGGCCACGCATAGAGGGTTATAGAGAACCATGGTGGATTCACGGAAGAAGAGTCAAATGATTCTTAAAGGAATGGGCAGAAAATGTGGATCCTGTTTCAGTCTAAGACTAAAACAGGATCCGCACTTTTCACCTGCTGCACACATGCCAACTTCTCCTCTCTGAGGATTAAAAAAAAAAACACTGGACTGGCAGAGCGCCTGCCCCCTCACACACCACCTGACCCCACACAACAACGTGCCCTCCAGCAACTCATTTGCTAACTGGCAAAAGGTGCTCTGCCTTTTAAAACAATGGAAAAAGGTTGGTGGAATGATACTTAAAAGACTGGCTTCTTGCCAGGCTCCAGTACCAAGTATAGGCAATACCAAGTGAGGTAGGCCTCAGCATGGTTTTGTCCATGGCAGCCAGCTTGGTTTAAGGAGGCAGAGACGAACCTTGTCACAATTATGGTGAAAGGTGCTGCAAAAACTGGCAAATAATTCTCCACGTAGTGGTTATTTCAAAAGCTCTGCAGCATAATTCTTGGAAGTATCCAGTTCAAGGGTCCCACGCATTGAGGGGTCCAGAGAACCATGGTAGATTGCCAGGTGATGAATCAAAGGATTCTTAAAGAAACGGGCTGAAAACTGCTGATCCTCTTTCACCCTAAGACTGAAAGAGGATCAGCCCTTTTCACCTGCCACACACATGCCCACTTCTCCTCTCTGGGCCTAATAAAAACAAACCGCCAGACGGAAAGATGCCCTGACCCCCAAACACCACCCGACCCCACAAAAAAAGTCCCTTCCAGCGACTCATTCTTATGCTAACTGCCAAAAGGTGCTCTGCCATTTAAAATAGTGGAGAAAGGATCATGGAATGATACTTAAAAAACTGGCTTCTTGCCAGGGTCCAGTACCAAGTATTGGCAACACCAAGTGAGCTATGCCTCAGCATAGTGTTTTCCATGGCAGCCATCTTGTGTTTAAGGATGCAGAGGCGAATCTTAACACAATTATTGTGAAAGGTGCTGCAAAAACTGGCAAATAATTCTCACCGTAGT